>NC_092572.1:16748984-17005708 GCF_037975245.1 Apostichopus japonicus
GAACCCCGGGTGATGACGTCTTTTGCCGATCTTTTACAGCAAGTGCCTGCACGGGGAGCTGTAAGTATTAGTTAATCCACCTAATATCTCAGTCCATACAGTGGCGCGATGGCTCGGCGCACTGTACGAGCTGATGATCGAGACTCTCTTTTGCATCCCTGGTTCGAACCCCGGGTGATGACGTCTTTTACAGCAAGTGCCTGCACGGGGAGCTGTAAGTATTAGTTAATCCACCTAATATCTCAGTCCATACAGTGGCGCGATGGCTCGGCGCACTGTACGAGCTGATGATCGAGACTCTCTTTTGCATCCCTGGTTCGAACCCCGGGTGATGACGTCTTTTGCCGATCTTTTACAGCAAGTGCCTGCACGGGGAGCTGTAAGTATTAGTTAATCCACCTAATATCTCAGTCCATACAGTGGCGCGATGGCTCGGCGCACTGTACGAGCTGATGATCGAGACTCTCTTTTGCATCCCTGGTTCGAACCCCGGGTGATGACGTCTTTTACAGCAAGTGCCTGCACGGGGAGCTGTAAGTATTAGTTAATCCACCTAATATCTCAGTCCATACAGTGGCGCGATGGCTCGGCGCACTGTACGAGCTGATGATCGAGACTCTCTTTTGCATCCCTGGTTCGAACCCCGGGTGATGACGTCTTTTGCCGATCTTTTACAGCAAGTGCCTGCACGGGGAGCTGTAAGTATTAGTTAATCCACCTAATATCTCAGTCCATACAGTGGCGCGATGGCTCGGCGCACTGTACGAGCTGATGATCGAGACTCTCTTTTGCATCCCTGGTTCGAACCCCGGGTGATGACGTCTTTTACAGCAAGTGCCTGCACGGGGAGCTGTAAGTATTAGTTAATCCACCTAATATCTCAGTCCATACAGTGGCGCGATGGCTCGGCGCACTGTACGAGCTGATGATCGAGACTCTCTTTTGCATCCCTGGTTCGAACCCCGGGTGATGACGTCTTTTGCCGATCTTTTACAGCAAGTGCCTGCACGGGGAGCTGTAAGTATTAGTTAATCCACCTAATATCTCAGTCCATACAGTGGCGCGATGGCTCGGCGCACTGTACGAGCTGATGATCGAGACTCTCTTTGCATCCCTGGTTCGAACCCCGGGTGATGACGTCTTTTACAGCAAGTGCCTGCACGGGGAGCTGTAAGTATTAGTTAATCCACCTAATATCTCAGTCCATACAGTGGCGCGATGGCTCGGCGCACTGTACGAGCTGATGATCGAGACTCTCTTTTGCATCCCTGGTTCGAACCCCGGGTGATGACGTCTTTTGCCGATCTTTTACAGCAAGTGCCTGCACGGGGAGCTGTAAGTATTAGTTAATCCACCTAATATCTCAGTCCATACAGTGGCGCGATGGCTCGGCGCACTGTACGAGCTGATGATCGAGACTCTCTTTTGCATCCCTGGTTCGAACCCCGGGTGATGACGTCTTTTACAGCAAGTGCCTGCACGGGGAGCTGTAAGTATTAGTTAATCCACCTAATATCTCAGTCCATACAGTGGCGCGATGGCTCGGCGCACTGTACGAGCTGATGATCGAGACTCTCTTTTGCATCCCTGGTTCGAACCCCGGGTGATGACGTCTTTTGCCGATCTTTTACAGCAAGTGCCTGCACGGGGAGCTGTAAGTATTAGTTAATCCACCTAATATCTCAGTCCATACAGTGGCGCGATGGCTCGGCGCACTGTACGAGCTGATGATCGAGACTCTCTTTTGCATCCCTGGTTCGAACCCCGGGTGATGACGTCTTTTACAGCAAGTGCCTGCACGGGGAGCTGTAAGTATTAGTTAATCCACCTAATATCTCAGTCCATACAGTGGCGCGATGGCTCGGCGCACTGTACGAGCTGATGATCGAGACTCTCTTTTGCATCCCTGGTTCGAACCCCGGGTGATGACGTCTTTTGCCGATCTTTTACAGCAAGTGCCTGCACGGGGAGCTGTAAGTATTAGTTAATCCACCTAATATCTCAGTCCATACAGTGGCGCGATGGCTCGGCGCACTGTACGAGCTGATGATCGAGACTCTCTTTTGCATCCCTGGTTCGAACCCCGGGTGATGACGTCTTTTACAGCAAGTGCCTGCACGGGGAGCTGTAAGTATTAGTTAATCCACCTAATATCTCAGTCCATACAGTGGCGCGATGGCTCGGCGCACTGTACGAGCTGATGATCGAGACTCTCTTTTGCATCCCTGGTTCGAACCCCGGGTGATGACGTCTTTTGCCGATCTTTTACAGCAAGTGCCTGCACGGGGAGCTGTAAGTATTAGTTAATCCACCTAATATCTCAGTCCATACAGTGGCGCGATGGCTCGGCGCACTGTACGAGCTGATGATCGAGACTCTCTTTTGCATCCCTGGTTCGAACCCCGGGTGATGACGTCTTTTGCCGATCTTTACAGCAAGTGCCTGCACGGGGAGCTGTAAGTATTAGTTAATCCACCTAATATCTCAGTCCATACAGTGGCGCGATGGCTCGGCGCACTGTACGAGCTGATGATCGAGACTCTCTTTTGCATCCCTGGTTCGAACCCCGGGTGATGACGTCTTTTACAGCAAGTGCCTGCACGGGAGCTGTAAGTATTAGTTAATCCACCTAATATCTCAGTCCATACAGTGGCGCGATGGCTCGGCGCACTGTACGAGCTGATGATCGAGACTCTCTTTTGCATCCCTGGTTCGAACCCCGGGTGATGACGTCTTTTGCCGATCTTTTACAGCAAGTGCCTGCACGGGGAGCTGTAAGTATTAGTTAATCCACCTAATATCTCAGTCCATACAGTGGCGCGATGGCTCGGCGCACTGTACGAGCTGATGATCGAGACTCTCTTTTGCATCCCTGGTTCGAACCCCGGGTGATGACGTCTTTTACAGCAAGTGCCTGCACGGGGAGCTGTAAGTATTAGTTAATCCACCTAATATCTCAGTCCATACAGTGGCGCGATGGCTCGGCGCACTGTACGAGCTGATGATCGAGACTCTCTTTTGCATCCCTGGTTCGAACCCCGGGTGATGACGTCTTTTGCCGATCTTTTACAGCAAGTGCCTGCACGGGGAGCTGTAAGTATTAGTTAATCCACCTAATATCTCAGTCCATACAGTGGCGCGATGGCTCGGCGCACTGTACGAGCTGATGATCGAGACTCTCTTTTGCATCCCTGGTTCGAACCCCGGGTGATGACGTCTTTTACAGCAAGTGCCTGCACGGGGAGCTGTAAGTATTAGTTAATCCACCTAATATCTCAGTCCATACAGTGGCGCGATGGCTCGGCGCACTGTACGAGCTGATGATCGAGACTCTCTTTTGCATCCCTGGTTCGAACCCCGGGTGATGACGTCTTTTGCCGATCTTTTACAGCAAGTGCCTGCACGGGGAGCTGTAAGTATTAGTTAATCCACCTAATATCTCAGTCCATACAGTGGCGCGATGGCTCGGCGCACTGTACGAGCTGATGATCGAGACTCTCTTTTGCATCCCTGGTTCGAACCCCGGGTGATGACGTCTTTTACAGCAAGTGCCTGCACGGGGAGCTGTAAGTATTAGTTAATCCACCTAATATCTCAGTCCATACAGTGGCGCGATGGCTCGGCGCACTGTACGAGCTGATGATCGAGACTCTCTTTTGCATCCCTGGTTCGAACCCCGGGTGATGACGTCTTTTGCCGATCTTTTACAGCAAGTGCCTGCACGGGGAGCTGTAAGTATTAGTTAATCCACCTAATATCTCAGTCCATACAGTGGCGCGATGGCTCGGCGCACTGTACGAGCTGATGATCGAGACTCTCTTTTGCATCCCTGGTTCGAACCCCGGGTGATGACGTCTTTTACAGCAAGTGCCTGCACGGGGAGCTGTAAGTATTAGTTAATCCACCTAATATCTCAGTCCATACAGTGGCGCGATGGCTCGGCGCACTGTACGAGCTGATGATCGAGACTCTCTTTTGCATCCCTGGTTCGAACCCCGGGTGATGACGTCTTTTGCCGATCTTTTACAGCAAGTGCCTGCACGGGGAGCTGTAAGTATTAGTTAATCCACCTAATATCTCAGTCCATACAGTGGCGCGATGGCTCGGCGCACTGTACGAGCTGATGATCGAGACTCTCTTTTGCATCCCTGGTTCGAACCCCGGGTGATGACGTCTTTTACAGCAAGTGCCTGCACGGGGAGCTGTAAGTATTAGTTAATCCACCTAATATCTCAGTCCATACAGTGGCGCGATGGCTCGGCGCACTGTACGAGCTGATGATCGAGACTCTCTTTTGCATCCCTGGTTCGAACCCCGGGTGATGACGTCTTTTGCCGATCTTTTACAGCAAGTGCCTGCACGGGGAGCTGTAAGTATTAGTTAATCCACCTAATATCTCAGTCCATACAGTGGCGCGATGGCTCGGCGCACTGTACGAGCTGATGATCGAGACTCTCTTTTGCATCCCTGGTTCGAACCCCGGGTGATGACGTCTTTTACAGCAAGTGCCTGCACGGGGAGCTGTAAGTATTAGTTAATCCACCTAATATCTCAGTCCATACAGTGGCGCGATGGCTCGGCGCACTGTACGAGCTGATGATCGAGACTCTCTTTTGCATCCCTGGTTCGAACCCCGGGTGATGACGTCTTTTGCCGATCTTTTACAGCAAGTGCCTGCACGGGGAGCTGTAAGTATTAGTTAATCCACCTAATATCTCAGTCCATACAGTGGCGCGATGGCTCGGCGCACTGTACGAGCTGATGATCGAGACTCTCTTTTGCATCCCTGGTTCGAACCCCGGGTGATGACGTCTTTTACAGCAAGTGCCTGCACGGGGAGCTGTAAGTATTAGTTAATCCACCTAATATCTCAGTCCATACAGTGGCGCGATGGCTCGGCGCACTGTACGAGCTGATGATCGAGACTCTCTTTTGCATCCCTGGTTCGAACCCCGGGTGATGACGTCTTTTGCCGATCTTTTACAGCAAGTGCCTGCACGGGGAGCTGTAAGTATTAGTTAATCCACCTAATATCTCAGTCCATACAGTGGCGCGATGGCTCGGCGCACTGTACGAGCTGATGATCGAGACTCTCTTTTGCATCCCTGGTTCGAACCCCGGGTGATGACGTCTTTTGCCGATCTTTTACAGCAAGTGCCTGCACGGGGAGCTGTAAGTATTAGTTAATCCACCTAATATCTCAGTCCATACAGTGGCGCGATGGCTCGGCGCACTGTACGAGCTGATGATCGAGACTCTCTTTTGCATCCCTGGTTCGAACCCCGGGTGATGACGTCTTTTACAGCAAGTGCCTGCACGGGGAGCTGTAAGTATTAGTTAATCCACCTAATATCTCAGTCCATACAGTGGCGCGATGGCTCGGCGCACTGTACGAGCTGATGATCGAGACTCTCTTTTGCATCCCTGGTTCGAACCCCGGGTGATGACGTCTTTTGCCGATCTTTTACAGCAAGTGCCTGCACGGGGAGCTGTAAGTATTAGTTAATCCACCTAATATCTCAGTCCATACAGTGGCGCGATGGCTCGGCGCACTGTACGAGCTGATGATCGAGACTCTCTTTTGCATCCCTGGTTCGAACCCCGGGTGATGACGTCTTTTACAGCAAGTGCCTGCACGGGGAGCTGTAAGTATTAGTTAATCCACCTAATATCTCAGTCCATACAGTGGCGCGATGGCTCGGCGCACTGTACGAGCTGATGATCGAGACTCTCTTTTGCATCCCTGGTTCGAACCCCGGGTGATGACGTCTTTTGCCGATCTTTTACAGCAAGTGCCTGCACGGGGAGCTGTAAGTATTAGTTAATCCACCTAATATCTCAGTCCATACAGTGGCGCGATGGCTCGGCGCACTGTACGAGCTGATGATCGAGACTCTCTTTTGCATCCCTGGTTCGAACCCCGGGTGATGACGTCTTTTACAGCAAGTGCCTGCACGGGGAGCTGTAAGTATTAGTTAATCCACCTAATATCTCAGTCCATACAGTGGCGCGATGGCTCGGCGCACTGTACGAGCTGATGATCGAGACTCTCTTTTGCATCCCTGGTTCGAACCCCGGGTGATGACGTCTTTTGCCGATCTTTTACAGCAAGTGCCTGCACGGGGAGCTGTAAGTATTAGTTAATCCACCTAATATCTCAGTCCATACAGTGGCGCGATGGCTCGGCGCACTGTACGAGCTGATGATCGAGACTCTCTTTTGCATCCCTGGTTCGAACCCCGGGTGATGACGTCTTTTACAGCAAGTGCCTGCACGGGGAGCTGTAAGTATTAGTTAATCCACCTAATATCTCAGTCCATACAGTGGCGCGATGGCTCGGCGCACTGTACGAGCTGATGATCGAGACTCTCTTTTGCATCCCTGGTTCGAACCCCGGGTGATGACGTCTTTTGCCGATCTTTTACAGCAAGTGCCTGCACGGGGAGCTGTAAGTATTAGTTAATCCACCTAATATCTCAGTCCATACAGTGGCGCGATGGCTCGGCGCACTGTACGAGCTGATGATCGAGACTCTCTTTTGCATCCCTGGTTCGAACCCCGGGTGATGACGTCTTTTACAGCAAGTGCCTGCACGGGGAGCTGTAAGTATTAGTTAATCCACCTAATATCTCAGTCCATACAGTGGCGCGATGGCTCGGCGCACTGTACGAGCTGATGATCGAGACTCTCTTTTGCATCCCTGGTTCGAACCCCGGGTGATGACGTCTTTTGCCGATCTTTTACAGCAAGTGCCTGCACGGGGAGCTGTAAGTATTAGTTAATCCACCTAATATCTCAGTCCATACAGTGGCGCGATGGCTCGGCGCACTGTACGAGCTGATGATCGAGACTCTCTTTTGCATCCTGGTTCGAACCCCGGGTGATGACGTCTTTTACAGCAAGTGCCTGCACGGGGAGCTGTAAGTATTAGTTAATCCACCTAATATCTCAGTCCATACAGTGGCGCGATGGCTCGGCGCACTGTACGAGCTGATGATCGAGACTCTCTTTTGCATCCCTGGTTCGAACCCCGGGTGATGACGTCTTTTGCCGATCTTTTACAGCAAGTGCCTGCACGGGGAGCTGTAAGTATTAGTTAATCCACCTAATATCTCAGTCCATACAGTGGCGCGATGGCTCGGCGCACTGTACGAGCTGATGATCGAGACTCTCTTTTGCATCCCTGGTTCGAACCCCGGGTGATGACGTCTTTTACAGCAAGTGCCTGCACGGGGAGCTGTAAGTATTAGTTAATCCACCTAATATCTCAGTCCATACAGTGGCGCGATGGCTCGGCGCACTGTACGAGCTGATGATCGAGACTCTCTTTTGCATCCCTGGTTCGAACCCCGGGTGATGACGTCTTTTGCCGATCTTTTACAGCAAGTGCCTGCACGGGGAGCTGTAAGTATTAGTTAATCCACCTAATATCTCAGTCCATACAGTGGCGCGATGGCTCGGCGCACTGTACGAGCTGATGATCGAGACTCTCTTTTGCATCCCTGGTTCGAACCCCGGGTGATGACGTCTTTTACAGCAAGTGCCTGCACGGGGAGCTGTAAGTATTAGTTAATCCACCTAATATCTCAGTCCATACAGTGGCGCGATGGCTCGGCGCACTGTACGAGCTGATGATCGAGACTCTCTTTTGCATCCCTGGTTCGAACCCCGGGTGATGACGTCTTTTGCCGATCTTTTACAGCAAGTGCCTGCACGGGGAGCTGTAAGTATTAGTTAATCCACCTAATATCTCAGTCCATACAGTGGCGCGATGGCTCGGCGCACTGTACGAGCTGATGATCGAGACTCTCTTTTGCATCCCTGGTTCGAACCCCGGGTGATGACGTCTTTTACAGCAAGTGCCTGCACGGGGAGCTGTAAGTATTAGTTAATCCACCTAATATCTCAGTCCATACAGTGGCGCGATGGCTCGGCGCACTGTACGAGCTGATGATCGAGACTCTCTTTTGCATCCCTGGTTCGAACCCCGGGTGATGACGTCTTTTGCCGATCTTTTACAGCAAGTGCCTGCACGGGGAGCTGTAAGTATTAGTTAATCCACCTAATATCTCAGTCCATACAGTGGCGCGATGGCTCGGCGCACTGTACGAGCTGATGATCGAGACTCTCTTTTGCATCCCTGGTTCGAACCCCGGGTGATGACGTCTTTTACAGCAAGTGCCTGCACGGGGAGCTGTAAGTATTAGTTAATCCACCTAATATCTCAGTCCATACAGTGGCGCGATGGCTCGGCGCACTGTACGAGCTGATGATCGAGACTCTCTTTTGCATCCCTGGTTCGAACCCCGGGTGATGACGTCTTTTGCCGATCTTTTACAGCAAGTGCCTGCACGGGGAGCTGTAAGTATTAGTTAATCCACCTAATATCTCAGTCCATACAGTGGCGCGATGGCTCGGCGCACTGTACGAGCTGATGATCGAGACTCTCTTTTGCATCCCTGGTTCGAACCCCGGGTGATGACGTCTTTTACAGCAAGTGCCTGCACGGGGAGCTGTAAGTATTAGTTAATCCACCTAATATCTCAGTCCATACAGTGGCGCGATGGCTCGGCGCACTGTACGAGCTGATGATCGAGACTCTCTTTTGCATCCCTGGTTCGAACCCCGGGTGATGACGTCTTTTGCCGATCTTTTACAGCAAGTGCCTGCACGGGGAGCTGTAAGTATTAGTTAATCCACCTAATATCTCAGTCCATACAGTGGCGCGATGGCTCGGCGCACTGTACGAGCTGATGATCGAGACTCTCTTTTGCATCCCTGGTTCGAACCCCGGGTGATGACGTCTTTTACAGCAAGTGCCTGCACGGGGAGCTGTAAGTATTAGTTAATCCACCTAATATCTCAGTCCATACAGTGGCGCGATGGCTCGGCGCACTGTACGAGCTGATGATCGAGACTCTCTTTTGCATCCCTGGTTCGAACCCCGGGTGATGACGTCTTTTGCCGATCTTTTACAGCAAGTGCCTGCACGGGGAGCTGTAAGTATTAGTTAATCCACCTAATATCTCAGTCCATACAGTGGCGCGATGGCTCGGCGCACTGTACGAGCTGATGATCGAGACTCTCTTTTGCATCCCTGGTTCGAACCCCGGGTGATGACGTCTTTTACAGCAAGTGCCTGCACGGGGAGCTGTAAGTATTAGTTAATCCACCTAATATCTCAGTCCATACAGTGGCGCGATGGCTCGGCGCACTGTACGAGCTGATGATCGAGACTCTCTTTTGCATCCCTGGTTCGAACCCCGGGTGATGACGTCTTTTGCCGATCTTTTACAGCAAGTGCCTGCACGGGGAGCTGTAAGTATTAGTTAATCCACCTAATATCTCAGTCCATACAGTGGCGCGATGGCTCGGCGCACTGTACGAGCTGATGATCGAGACTCTCTTTTGCATCCCTGGTTCGAACCCCGGGTGATGACGTCTTTTACAGCAAGTGCCTGCACGGGGAGCTGTAAGTATTAGTTAATCCACCTAATATCTCAGTCCATACAGTGGCGCGATGGCTCGGCGCACTGTACGAGCTGATGATCGAGACTCTCTTTTGCATCCCTGGTTCGAACCCCGGGTGATGACGTCTTTTGCCGATCTTTTACAGCAAGTGCCTGCACGGGGAGCTGTAAGTATTAGTTAATCCACCTAATATCTCAGTCCATACAGTGGCGCGATGGCTCGGCGCACTGTACGAGCTGATGATCGAGACTCTCTTTTGCATCCCTGGTTCGAACCCCGGGTGATGACGTCTTTTACAGCAAGTGCCTGCACGGGGAGCTGTAAGTATTAGTTAATCCACCTAATATCTCAGTCCATACAGTGGCGCGATGGCTCGGCGCACTGTACGAGCTGATGATCGAGACTCTCTTTTGCATCCCTGGTTCGAACCCCGGGTGATGACGTCTTTTGCCGATCTTTTACAGCAAGTGCCTGCACGGGGAGCTGTAAGTATTAGTTAATCCACCTAATATCTCAGTCCATACAGTGGCGCGATGGCTCGGCGCACTGTACGAGCTGATGATCGAGACTCTCTTTTGCATCCCTGGTTCGAACCCCGGGTGATGACGTCTTTTACAGCAAGTGCCTGCACGGGGAGCTGTAAGTATTAGTTAATCCACCTAATATCTCAGTCCATACAGTGGCGCGATGGCTCGGCGCACTGTACGAGCTGATGATCGAGACTCTCTTTTGCATCCCTGGTTCGAACCCCGGGTGATGACGTCTTTTGCCGATCTTTTACAGCAAGTGCCTGCACGGGGAGCTGTAAGTATTAGTTAATCCACCTAATATCTCAGTCCATACAGTGGCGCGATGGCTCGGCGCACTGTACGAGCTGATGATCGAGACTCTCTTTTGCATCCCTGGTTCGAACCCCGGGTGATGACGTCTTTTACAGCAAGTGCCTGCACGGGGAGCTGTAAGTATTAGTTAATCCACCTAATATCTCAGTCCATACAGTGGCGCGATGGCTCGGCGCACTGTACGAGCTGATGATCGAGACTCTCTTTTGCATCCCTGGTTCGAACCCCGGGTGATGACGTCTTTTGCCGATCTTTTACAGCAAGTGCCTGCACGGGGAGCTGTAAGTATTAGTTAATCCACCTAATATCTCAGTCCATACAGTGGCGCGATGGCTCGGCGCACTGTACGAGCTGATGATCGAGACTCTCTTTTGCATCCCTGGTTCGAACCCCGGGTGATGACGTCTTTTACAGCAAGTGCCTGCACGGGGAGCTGTAAGTATTAGTTAATCCACCTAATATCTCAGTCCATACAGTGGCGCGATGGCTCGGCGCACTGTACGAGCTGATGATCGAGACTCTCTTTTGCATCCCTGGTTCGAACCCCGGGTGATGACGTCTTTTGCCGATCTTTTACAGCAAGTGCCTGCACGGGGAGCTGTAAGTATTAGTTAATCCACCTAATATCTCAGTCCATACAGTGGCGCGATGGCTCGGCGCACTGTACGAGCTGATGATCGAGACTCTCTTTTGCATCCCTGGTTCGAACCCCGGGTGATGACGTCTTTTACAGCAAGTGCCTGCACGGGGAGCTGTAAGTATTAGTTAATCCACCTAATATCTCAGTCCATACAGTGGCGCGATGGCTCGGCGCACTGTACGAGCTGATGATCGAGACTCTCTTTTGCATCCCTGGTTCGAACCCCGGGTGATGACGTCTTTTGCCGATCTTTTACAGCAAGTGCCTGCACGGGGAGCTGTAAGTATTAGTTAATCCACCTAATATCTCAGTCCATACAGTGGCGCGATGGCTCGGCGCACTGTACGAGCTGATGATCGAGACTCTCTTTTGCATCCCTGGTTCGAACCCCGGGTGATGACGTCTTTTACAGCAAGTGCCTGCACGGGGAGCTGTAAGTATTAGTTAATCCACCTAATATCTCAGTCCATACAGTGGCGCGATGGCTCGGCGCACTGTACGAGCTGATGATCGAGACTCTCTTTTGCATCCCTGGTTCGAACCCCGGGTGATGACGTCTTTTGCCGATCTTTTACAGCAAGTGCCTGCACGGGGAGCTGTAAGTATTAGTTAATCCACCTAATATCTCAGTCCATACAGTGGCGCGATGGCTCGGCGCACTGTACGAGCTGATGATCGAGACTCTCTTTTGCATCCCTGGTTCGAACCCCGGGTGATGACGTCTTTTACAGCAAGTGCCTGCACGGGGAGCTGTAAGTATTAGTTAATCCACCTAATATCTCAGTCCATACAGTGGCGCGATGGCTCGGCGCACTGTACGAGCTGATGATCGAGACTCTCTTTTGCATCCCTGGTTCGAACCCCGGGTGATGACGTCTTTTGCCGATCTTTTACAGCAAGTGCCTGCACGGGGAGCTGTAAGTATTAGTTAATCCACCTAATATCTCAGTCCATACAGTGGCGCGATGGCTCGGCGCACTGTACGAGCTGATGATCGAGACTCTCTTTTGCATCCCTGGTTCGAACCCCGGGTGATGACGTCTTTTGCCGATCTTTTACAGCAAGTGCCTGCACGGGGAGCTGTAAGTATTAGTTAATCCACCTAATATCTCAGTCCATACAGTGGCGCGATGGCTCGGCGCACTGTACGAGCTGATGATCGAGACTCTCTTTTGCATCCCTGGTTCGAACCCCGGGTGATGACGTCTTTTACAGCAAGTGCCTGCACGGGGAGCTGTAAGTATTAGTTAATCCACCTAATATCTCAGTCCATACAGTGGCGCGATGGCTCGGCGCACTGTACGAGCTGATGATCGAGACTCTCTTTTGCATCCCTGGTTCGAACCCCGGGTGATGACGTCTTTTGCCGATCTTTTACAGCAAGTGCCTGCACGGGGAGCTGTAAGTATTAGTTAATCCACCTAATATCTCAGTCCATACAGTGGCGCGATGGCTCGGCGCACTGTACGAGCTGATGATCGAGACTCTCTTTTGCATCCCTGGTTCGAACCCCGGGTGATGACGTCTTTTACAGCAAGTGCCTGCACGGGGAGCTGTAAGTATTAGTTAATCCACCTAATATCTCAGTCCATACAGTGGCGCGATGGCTCGGCGCACTGTACGAGCTGATGATCGAGACTCTCTTTTGCATCCCTGGTTCGAACCCCGGGTGATGACGTCTTTTGCCGATCTTTTACAGCAAGTGCCT
This sequence comes from Apostichopus japonicus, assembly GCF_037975245.1. Classification (NCBI taxonomy): domain Eukaryota; kingdom Metazoa; phylum Echinodermata; class Holothuroidea; order Aspidochirotida; family Stichopodidae; genus Apostichopus; species Apostichopus japonicus. The sequence goes on from NC_092572.1 coordinate 16,761,646, forward strand.
GCACGGGGAGCTGTAAGTATTAGTTAATCCACCTAATATCTCAGTCCATACAGTGGCGCGATGGCTCGGCGCACTGTACGAGCTGATGATCGAGACTCTCTTTTGCATCCCTGGTTCGAACCCCGGGTGATGACGTCTTTTACAGCAAGTGCCTGCACGGGGAGCTGTAAGTATTAGTTAATCCACCTAATATCTCAGTCCATACAGTGGCGCGATGGCTCGGCGCACTGTACGAGCTGATGATCGAGACTCTCTTTTGCATCCCTGGTTCGAACCCCGGGTGATGACGTCTTTTGCCGATCTTTTACAGCAAGTGCCTGCACGGGGAGCTGTAAGTATTAGTTAATCCACCTAATATCTCAGTCCATACAGTGGCGCGATGGCTCGGCGCACTGTACGAGCTGATGATCGAGACTCTCTTTTGCATCCCTGGTTCGAACCCCGGGTGATGACGTCTTTTACAGCAAGTGCCTGCACGGGGAGCTGTAAGTATTAGTTAATCCACCTAATATCTCAGTCCATACAGTGGCGCGATGGCTCGGCGCACTGTACGAGCTGATGATCGAGACTCTCTTTTGCATCCCTGGTTCGAACCCCGGGTGATGACGTCTTTTGCCGATCTTTTACAGCAAGTGCCTGCACGGGGAGCTGTAAGTATTAGTTAATCCACCTAATATCTCAGTCCATACAGTGGCGCGATGGCTCGGCGCACTGTACGAGCTGATGATCGAGACTCTCTTTTGCATCCCTGGTTCGAACCCCGGGTGATGACGTCTTTTACAGCAAGTGCCTGCACGGGGAGCTGTAAGTATTAGTTAATCCACCTAATATCTCAGTCCATACAGTGGCGCGATGGCTCGGCGCACTGTACGAGCTGATGATCGAGACTCTCTTTTGCATCCCTGGTTCGAACCCCGGGTGATGACGTCTTTTGCCGATCTTTTACAGCAAGTGCCTGCACGGGGAGCTGTAAGTATTAGTTAATCCACCTAATATCTCAGTCCATACAGTGGCGCGATGGCTCGGCGCACTGTACGAGCTGATGATCGAGACTCTCTTTTGCATCCCTGGTTCGAACCCCGGGTGATGACGTCTTTTACAGCAAGTGCCTGCACGGGGAGCTGTAAGTATTAGTTAATCCACCTAATATCTCAGTCCATACAGTGGCGCGATGGCTCGGCGCACTGTACGAGCTGATGATCGAGACTCTCTTTTGCATCCCTGGTTCGAACCCCGGGTGATGACGTCTTTTGCCGATCTTTTACAGCAAGTGCCTGCACGGGGAGCTGTAAGTATTAGTTAATCCACCTAATATCTCAGTCCATACAGTGGCGCGATGGCTCGGCGCACTGTACGAGCTGATGATCGAGACTCTCTTTTGCATCCCTGGTTCGAACCCCGGGTGATGACGTCTTTTACAGCAAGTGCCTGCACGGGGAGCTGTAAGTATTAGTTAATCCACCTAATATCTCAGTCCATACAGTGGCGCGATGGCTCGGCGCACTGTACGAGCTGATGATCGAGACTCTCTTTTGCATCCCTGGTTCGAACCCCGGGTGATGACGTCTTTTGCCGATCTTTTACAGCAAGTGCCTGCACGGGGAGCTGTAAGTATTAGTTAATCCACCTAATATCTCAGTCCATACAGTGGCGCGATGGCTCGGCGCACTGTACGAGCTGATGATCGAGACTCTCTTTTGCATCCCTGGTTCGAACCCCGGGTGATGACGTCTTTTACAGCAAGTGCCTGCACGGGGAGCTGTAAGTATTAGTTAATCCACCTAATATCTCAGTCCATACAGTGGCGCGATGGCTCGGCGCACTGTACGAGCTGATGATCGAGACTCTCTTTTGCATCCCTGGTTCGAACCCCGGGTGATGACGTCTTTTGCCGATCTTTTACAGCAAGTGCCTGCACGGGGAGCTGTAAGTATTAGTTAATCCACCTAATATCTCAGTCCATACAGTGGCGCGATGGCTCGGCGCACTGTACGAGCTGATGATCGAGACTCTCTTTTGCATCCCTGGTTCGAACCCCGGGTGATGACGTCTTTTGCCGATCTTTTACAGCAAGTGCCTGCACGGGGAGCTGTAAGTATTAGTTAATCCACCTAATATCTCAGTCCATACAGTGGCGCGATGGCTCGGCGCACTGTACGAGCTGATGATCGAGACTCTCTTTTGCATCCCTGGTTCGAACCCCGGGTGATGACGTCTTTTACAGCAAGTGCCTGCACGGGGAGCTGTAAGTATTAGTTAATCCACCTAATATCTCAGTCCATACAGTGGCGCGATGGCTCGGCGCACTGTACGAGCTGATGATCGAGACTCTCTTTTGCATCCCTGGTTCGAACCCCGGGTGATGACGTCTTTTGCCGATCTTTTACAGCAAGTGCCTGCACGGGGAGCTGTAAGTATTAGTTAATCCACCTAATATCTCAGTCCATACAGTGGCGCGATGGCTCGGCGCACTGTACGAGCTGATGATCGAGACTCTCTTTTGCATCCCTGGTTCGAACCCCGGGTGATGACGTCTTTTACAGCAAGTGCCTGCACGGGGAGCTGTAAGTATTAGTTAATCCACCTAATATCTCAGTCCATACAGTGGCGCGATGGCTCGGCGCACTGTACGAGCTGATGATCGAGACTCTCTTTTGCATCCCTGGTTCGAACCCCGGGTGATGACGTCTTTTGCCGATCTTTTACAGCAAGTGCCTGCACGGGGAGCTGTAAGTATTAGTTAATCCACCTAATATCTCAGTCCATACAGTGGCGCGATGGCTCGGCGCACTGTACGAGCTGATGATCGAGACTCTCTTTTGCATCCCTGGTTCGAACCCCGGGTGATGACGTCTTTTACAGCAAGTGCCTGCACGGGGAGCTGTAAGTATTAGTTAATCCACCTAATATCTCAGTCCATACAGTGGCGCGATGGCTCGGCGCACTGTACGAGCTGATGATCGAGACTCTCTTTTGCATCCCTGGTTCGAACCCCGGGTGATGACGTCTTTTGCCGATCTTTTACAGCAAGTGCCTGCACGGGGAGCTGTAAGTATTAGTTAATCCACCTAATATCTCAGTCCATACAGTGGCGCGATGGCTCGGCGCACTGTACGAGCTGATGATCGAGACTCTCTTTTGCATCCCTGGTTCGAACCCCGGGTGATGACGTCTTTTACAGCAAGTGCCTGCACGGGGAGCTGTAAGTATTAGTTAATCCACCTAATATCTCAGTCCATACAGTGGCGCGATGGCTCGGCGCACTGTACGAGCTGATGATCGAGACTCTCTTTTGCATCCCTGGTTCGAACCCCGGGTGATGACGTCTTTTGCCGATCTTTTACAGCAAGTGCCTGCACGGGGAGCTGTAAGTATTAGTTAATCCACCTAATATCTCAGTCCATACAGTGGCGCGATGGCTCGGCGCACTGTACGAGCTGATGATCGAGACTCTCTTTTGCATCCCTGGTTCGAACCCCGGGTGATGACGTCTTTTACAGCAAGTGCCTGCACGGGGAGCTGTAAGTATTAGTTAATCCACCTAATATCTCAGTCCATACAGTGGCGCGATGGCTCGGCGCACTGTACGAGCTGATGATCGAGACTCTCTTTTGCATCCCTGGTTCGAACCCCGGGTGATGACGTCTTTTGCCGATCTTTTACAGCAAGTGCCTGCACGGGGAGCTGTAAGTATTAGTTAATCCACCTAATATCTCAGTCCATACAGTGGCGCGATGGCTCGGCGCACTGTACGAGCTGATGATCGAGACTCTCTTTTGCATCCCTGGTTCGAACCCCGGGTGATGACGTCTTTTACAGCAAGTGCCTGCACGGGGAGCTGTAAGTATTAGTTAATCCACCTAATATCTCAGTCCATACAGTGGCGCGATGGCTCGGCGCACTGTACGAGCTGATGATCGAGACTCTCTTTTGCATCCCTGGTTCGAACCCCGGGTGATGACGTCTTTTGCCGATCTTTTACAGCAAGTGCCTGCACGGGGAGCTGTAAGTATTAGTTAATCCACCTAATATCTCAGTCCATACAGTGGCGCGATGGCTCGGCGCACTGTACGAGCTGATGATCGAGACTCTCTTTTGCATCCCTGGTTCGAACCCCGGGTGATGACGTCTTTTACAGCAAGTGCCTGCACGGGGAGCTGTAAGTATTAGTTAATCCACCTAATATCTCAGTCCATACAGTGGCGCGATGGCTCGGCGCACTGTACGAGCTGATGATCGAGACTCTCTTTTGCATCCCTGGTTCGAACCCCGGGTGATGACGTCTTTTGCCGATCTTTTACAGCAAGTGCCTGCACGGGGAGCTGTAAGTATTAGTTAATCCACCTAATATCTCAGTCCATACAGTGGCGCGATGGCTCGGCGCACTGTACGAGCTGATGATCGAGACTCTCTTTTGCATCCCTGGTTCGAACCCCGGGTGATGACGTCTTTTACAGCAAGTGCCTGCACGGGGAGCTGTAAGTATTAGTTAATCCACCTAATATCTCAGTCCATACAGTGGCGCGATGGCTCGGCGCACTGTACGAGCTGATGATCGAGACTCTCTTTTGCATCCCTGGTTCGAACCCCGGGTGATGACGTCTTTTGCCGATCTTTTACAGCAAGTGCCTGCACGGGGAGCTGTAAGTATTAGTTAATCCACCTAATATCTCAGTCCATACAGTGGCGCGATGGCTCGGCGCACTGTACGAGCTGATGATCGAGACTCTCTTTTGCATCCCTGGTTCGAACCCCGGGTGATGACGTCTTTTACAGCAAGTGCCTGCACGGGGAGCTGTAAGTATTAGTTAATCCACCTAATATCTCAGTCCATACAGTGGCGCGATGGCTCGGCGCACTGTACGAGCTGATGATCGAGACTCTCTTTTGCATCCCTGGTTCGAACCCCGGGTGATGACGTCTTTTGCCGATCTTTTACAGCAAGTGCCTGCACGGGGAGCTGTAAGTATTAGTTAATCCACCTAATATCTCAGTCCATACAGTGGCGCGATGGCTCGGCGCACTGTACGAGCTGATGATCGAGACTCTCTTTTGCATCCCTGGTTCGAACCCCGGGTGATGACGTCTTTTACAGCAAGTGCCTGCACGGGGAGCTGTAAGTATTAGTTAATCCACCTAATATCTCAGTCCATACAGTGGCGCGATGGCTCGGCGCACTGTACGAGCTGATGATCGAGACTCTCTTTTGCATCCCTGGTTCGAACCCCGGGTGATGACGTCTTTTGCCGATCTTTTACAGCAAGTGCCTGCACGGGGAGCTGTAAGTATTAGTTAATCCACCTAATATCTCAGTCCATACAGTGGCGCGATGGCTCGGCGCACTGTACGAGCTGATGATCGAGACTCTCTTTTGCATCCCTGGTTCGAACCCCGGGTGATGACGTCTTTTACAGCAAGTGCCTGCACGGGGAGCTGTAAGTATTAGTTAATCCACCTAATATCTCAGTCCATACAGTGGCGCGATGGCTCGGCGCACTGTACGAGCTGATGATCGAGACTCTCTTTTGCATCCCTGGTTCGAACCCCGGGTGATGACGTCTTTTGCCGATCTTTTACAGCAAGTGCCTGCACGGGGAGCTGTAAGTATTAGTTAATCCACCTAATATCTCAGTCCATACAGTGGCGCGATGGCTCGGCGCACTGTACGAGCTGATGATCGAGACTCTCTTTTGCATCCCTGGTTCGAACCCCGGGTGATGACGTCTTTTACAGCAAGTGCCTGCACGGGGAGCTGTAAGTATTAGTTAATCCACCTAATATCTCAGTCCATACAGTGGCGCGATGGCTCGGCGCACTGTACGAGCTGATGATCGAGACTCTCTTTTGCATCCCTGGTTCGAACCCCGGGTGATGACGTCTTTTGCCGATCTTTTACAGCAAGTGCCTGCACGGGGAGCTGTAAGTATTAGTTAATCCACCTAATATCTCAGTCCATACAGTGGCGCGATGGCTCGGCGCACTGTACGAGCTGATGATCGAGACTCTCTTTTGCATCCCTGGTTCGAACCCCGGGTGATGACGTCTTTTACAGCAAGTGCCTGCACGGGGAGCTGTAAGTATTAGTTAATCCACCTAATATCTCAGTCCATACAGTGGCGCGATGGCTCGGCGCACTGTACGAGCTGATGATCGAGACTCTCTTTTGCATCCCTGGTTCGAACCCCGGGTGATGACGTCTTTTGCCGATCTTTTACAGCAAGTGCCTGCACGGGGAGCTGTAAGTATTAGTTAATCCACCTAATATCTCAGTCCATACAGTGGCGCGATGGCTCGGCGCACTGTACGAGCTGATGATCGAGACTCTCTTTTGCATCCCTGGTTCGAACCCCGGGTGATGACGTCTTTTACAGCAAGTGCCTGCACGGGGAGCTGTAAGTATTAGTTAATCCACCTAATATCTCAGTCCATACAGTGGCGCGATGGCTCGGCGCACTGTACGAGCTGATGATCGAGACTCTCTTTTGCATCCCTGGTTCGAACCCCGGGTGATGACGTCTTTTGCCGATCTTTTACAGCAAGTGCCTGCACGGGGAGCTGTAAGTATTAGTTAATCCACCTAATATCTCAGTCCATACAGTGGCGCGATGGCTCGGCGCACTGTACGAGCTGATGATCGAGACTCTCTTTTGCATCCCTGGTTCGAACCCCGGGTGATGACGTCTTTTACAGCAAGTGCCTGCACGGGGAGCTGTAAGTATTAGTTAATCCACCTAATATCTCAGTCCATACAGTGGCGCGATGGCTCGGCGCACTGTACGAGCTGATGATCGAGACTCTCTTTTGCATCCCTGGTTCGAACCCCGGGTGATGACGTCTTTTGCCGATCTTTTACAGCAAGTGCCTGCACGGGGAGCTGTAAGTATTAGTTAATCCACCTAATATCTCAGTCCATACAGTGGCGCGATGGCTCGGCGCACTGTACGAGCTGATGATCGAGACTCTCTTTTGCATCCCTGGTTCGAACCCCGGGTGATGACGTCTTTTACAGCAAGTGCCTGCACGGGGAGCTGTAAGTATTAGTTAATCCACCTAATATCTCAGTCCATACAGTGGCGCGATGACGTGTTTTGCCGATCTTTTACAGCAAGTGCCTCCACTAGATTGAAGTTTTCACTAGCTAAACGCTACCCATCACTGCATAGCCGACAAGTTGGCCTTTTATGGCACTATCAATTTTCCGTATCATGACCATGTAGATTTTTGGCTTTCCGAGCCGGAACTTTTCGTCACTTGTAAACAAACCTCTTCACTGATTGGTAAACAAATTTCCTACGCTGCTCCGGGGAGGCCTAAAGGGGTTTAAAATTGCCTCAATCGACCAAATTTTCTCACCACATGTACTTCTATTCATGTTCTTCAACATGCAAGCCACAAAAAACTAGACTATGATTGACAACAGGTCAAAAAAATGTTCTCCTGCTGCTTTTTTAGCACTTTTCCTGAAGGAGAACAATCGAGCGGATGGATATAGACTCTAATAGGAGTATGCCACCTGAAGGTTAAGTGAAGCTTCAGAGTACAGTATAGGCTATCTGTGACCCTGTAACTGGTAAATATTTATTTTTATGATTCATATTGTGTTATTACCAATAGGGGTTCGTTGGAAGTTTTTTGAGCTTCAATGGTGTCCAATTTCATAGCATATAAAAGCATAAATTTGTAAACACGATATAGGGTATTGGATGTAAAAGTACTTGAGCAGTGAGAAAGAATACAAATACATGTTGTTCGCGGAACTGGTCCACGCAAAAATAATTAGCCTCAATGCTTTTGTCACCCCAACTGTTAAGTTGTGAAAGGGATGTTTTGCAAAACCCAGCCTTATATTATACAGTTTTATTAGTTTAGTTTAGTTAAGTAGATAAAAAAATGGATCAGGAGGGACACTTAAGTCCCCATCAAGGACCCTATAGAGAGAGGGAAAAAAAAACTGAAGGCACAAACACTCAGACCCGATTACATTAGTTTAGTCCAGGCTTACTCAACATTTTAACATTAGGTCATACTGGTATACTCATAGCGTCATACAGGCTATCCGTACCACATACAGAATGGTCAGAGATGTGTCTTTAATTGTGGCCATCAAATTTGAGCATGAATTTGAGGGGGAAAGAAGTATCTCTTCGATTATTCAGTAGGTTACAAGATTTTTCTAAAATCAATTCATTCATGGAAGTGCACAGATCAATAAACATCACAGGGTGGACGGTAACGAGTATATGGTTGAGTCAAAATTATTTGACCCAGTACCATAGCCTATTAGTACTATTTGTATACAGTACATTGTTTCAAATTATATATTAATATTGATCAACTTTTACCCATTTTTCTTTTTTTCTTTCAGTACATGAATATTTAGTATTTACATGAGAATCTGAATTCCTACCCTGCTGTAAAAAGGTGTTTGAGGAAAAACAAAATTTGTTCAAATAGCTTTCAGAAGATGTATATGAATCAATTGAGAACAAAGTAAGACATGTTGCAGTCACTATTATCAGCAGCCAGAAAGGTTAAAAGTGAGTCTCAATGGCAGGATCTTTTCCAGAAGAATGCTGACCAGATTCCTCGAGTGAATGAACAGCATGATGATGCTGAAGAATCCACTACATGTTACCAGCTAACTCTCAATAATATTGAAGCAATACATAAACCTGTGGTAAGTATTACAGTGTACAATTATTTCTTTCTTTTGCCCTCTTTCCTTTATGTTTGTTAAAAATTCTGTAACCGTCTAGACAGTTCTTTTCTGCCACACTGTCCCTAATGAGTAGCAACTTTATAATCTGACATCACATTTGATTATAACATATTAAAAGCCAACAATGTTATTTCAGGACTAGAGTGCAGTACATGCAGGCTTCACAATCTGGGATATTTACTGGCTAAATATAATATTGATTTTGCTGTGTGCCAGAAGAGAAATGATGCCCTGTCATTTTTCTTCAAAAAATTCAAATTATCCTTTCCCTCTTGCAACAATTCAAGACAAAAGGAAGTTGAATTTTGTTTTTAGCCTGTAAATTTATCATGCACTGACAAGTTTTAGCAAGCAGCTAAAATTGTGAAATTCTTTGCCTGATGTGCATGTATGTAGACCATGGCCCAATCACTTAGAATATGCTTGTGATAGCGTATCAGGTGGAAACATGCACTTCCATGGATGCCTGTTGTATATATTTTACAGAACTAGCTATCACTTTCATCAATAAAATATTTAGTTTTCAAAGCTTTCAAGCTTTCATACTAAAATATGTAATGCCTTAGATCTGCGTCACAAGGCTGGAATTTTGACGGGCAAAGAAATGGAGAAAGCAAATCACAAACAAGAGAATGTCAGTAATGTCATGTATATACTGTAAAAGATGTTTCCCAAAAGTCTTTCAAACTGCTGGAACAAAAGCAAAAACCATGAAACACACAATAATCACCCCTACTAGACCATCGGAAGATCAACAAATTTACCTAAAAGTACCATTTGTGAATGCGAACATAGAACGGTAGACCCTGGCAACAATCAGCAGATTGGGCATTACAAATCTGAGAACACACTTCATGACTAGGTAATCCATCAGCGAGTCTGTTTTCCGCGCCACGTGACAAACAGGGTTGCCGACCCAACTGCAACCCCTTCAAAATCGCTGTAAAGAATAATATCTGTTTAGCCAAAAACTGTGTCTACAAGATTAAATGCAATCTTTGCTGGTCTACATACATCGGCGAAACGGGATGCACCATTGGAACGAGAATGAAAGAACATCTACGTATGACTAAACAGACCATATACACTCATTTACAAACTCACAATATAAATCAAAAATCTGGAGAAAATATCAATTGCAAATCCTACATCACAACTTACCGAATACCAGTGAAAGAAAAATAATCGAAGCCCTTACCATTAAAGCCAGTAATAACTTAATGAATGGCTGTGCTGGACGTCAATTGGATATTTAAGCTTTTCACATCTTGCTGGTCCGTCTGTGCGCTCCGAATACAGTTTGTTCGCTGGTGCGTTTCAGCTCAGGGGGATTGGTTTTAAAGTTTTTACTTATATACACAGAGTCGGTAGTTTGCACCTCATTCTTTGATAATGCCTTAACCGGCGAAATATTGGAACATACAGCTTTGTATACTTTCTTACTGTGCTTGTTGAAGTCTCATTTTCTACAATTCAATATACATATCTTCTAAGGTAGGCATCGGATAGTGGCTGCGCATGAGACTCTTGTTTAGGTCTCTGGGGTCGATACATATTCTCATTTTCCCCGGCTTTACCACAGTCACTAGACTGGAGACCTAGGGGGTTGGCTCTGAAACTGGCTTTATGATGTTTTGTTTCACAAGCCTATCTAATTCTGCTTTGAGGTTGTCTCGGATTGCCACAGGGAACCTACGGGGTGGATGAACTACAGGTACTGCATTGGGATCTAGCTGTAGTTTATATTCCCCTTCTAGTTGACCTATGCCCTCAAAAACATCATTGTACTCCTAGTACAGGTTTTCAACATTAGTAATTTGCCCCTCCTTCACAACTTTGACGTTTTTACCATCATTTGCATTCGTGATCGCATTGACGCCTAGTGGTTTGGCAATGTTTTCATGTCTAACTTCTATGAGACCCATCTGCTGGATCGCTTTGCTGCCCAGCAGAGGGATTGCAATATCATTGTCAACAATCACAAACTCCGGTATTTCTTTCCATTTTTGGGGTTCACCAATTTTAGTTTGCATTTACCATTTGGCTTTGACGTACTCTCATTGTACATGATAATACCTGGCTAGTTTGCTTAATGTTATGCTTACCTAGTTTCTTCATAACTGAACTTAGTAAGATGTTGCAGGTTGCCCCGCTATCAATTTGAAAAGTGACTCTTACTTCATCTATACTCATGTCAGCGTAAATGTGACTTTGTTGCTTATAGTTAATTTAGTTTATATTGTTCTCTGTCTTTGGAGGAGTGAGCAGGTTCACCGTATTGACGTCCTCGAAGTCATCATCTGAGAGGGACTCGGAGGAACTGTCGCCAACGTTGGACACACCTTCCGCTACAGCATTTACCCACGGTTTCCGTTTCATTTTGCCCCTTTTGGGTCCACTCCGTTGGGATCCGCTCGCTGACGCTTTGCGTGTAGCTGTTCTGCATTGAGCTGCAAAATGGTTCTTCCTGTCGCATTTGGAACAGGTCTTTCCATATGCAGGACACTGGTACTTCCCAAAGACGTGTCTGTTCCCACGGTACTTGCATTTCTGAAGTCTGTCGTCTTGCCCGCTTTGTCGGAGCGCGTGCACCTCTGTTTTCGTCTCGATGGTCCTTATCCTTTCTCTGGATAGTTCCGCCGACTGGCACATATCCTCGCATGATTTCAGGGTAAGTTTCTGTGCCCGTAGTAATCGCTCTCTGAGTGCCGAATTTGTGATACCACACACGATCCTATCCTGGACAAGCGGGTCATGCAATGATTCAAAGTTATATGTTTGTGCCAGGACTTTGAGTTCAGTGATGTATCTGTCCAACTGCTCCCCTGGCTCCTGAAATCTCGTGAAGAATTTGTATCTTTCTACAGTTTCATTTTGCTTTGGGTTGCAGTAGGCATCAAAGAGTGTGAGGAGCTCTCCAATTTTCGGGGAAACATCGGCAGCGCCTGCAGCTGGTACCGGTTTTATAGTCTCATATATCTCACGTCCGGTAGTGCCCATAAGATAGAGGCACATTTTTCCTTTAACTTATCATCTTTGTCAGACATTGCCAGTTCTGCATATCTTGAATTCTTCTTTCCAGTGTTGCCATCTGCTTGCCAGTTTGGGAGAAGCAAAATCAATCTTCTCTGGTGGGGGAACTTTATCCATACTGTTATTGTAACTCGCGATCTTTTGGCAGAATTTAATTTCAGGAATCGTCTGAATGTTAATTTTAATTCTCCAATGTGTACACGGTTTTGTATTGTACCGGTACGTACAGTAACGCGATTGTTTTCTTTTCTTATTTTCACCTCACCAGACTGTTGTTTCACAAGGCTTTACTACTGTATTATCACCGTGCTGCAGTGCGTTCCCCTTTGTTGCATTATGAACTAGTCGAACACAGTTATATCTTACTGTTATAGTTTAGCGTACAATCTGCAGTTCCTTTCTTTGCTTACCACATCACACTGCATTCTACGTTGCGTCTTGGATTACTGTACTGTTTTATCGCATAGTCCTATACATACGATACTGTGTATGCTATTCTAACGGTGCATTCGCATAGCTGAATCTTAACGAATTGCTGACTAATTCACGGTGATATTCGGGTGATCAGTCCTTCGAATCTCGCAAGAATGGTCCTCAAAATTATCTTAAGTTTACTTCTGACACCATGTTTCAGTTTGTGGCCGTCGAGCGTGTCGTATAAAGAATATAGGAGGCGATCATTTATTTAGTTACAGACTATTTAGTTATTGTACTTCAGTAGCCATATTCAATGGAGTGCACAGACTCGTAGTGTGTAATATGAAGAGCAAGTACGGTAGCTCATACTGATTAGCTACATAAATGTACTTGTCACACAGTGAGGCTGTGGTTTACAAATCCCGATGATCCAGTTTTGGCAAAGAACACCTTCAATTCTCTTCTCTTATTCTTAGTAACTTAACAGTTGCACTGGAGTGACATGCAATTATCAGTTTAACATGTTCCAAACAGTTCAGGAATACATTGGGGTATGTCCTGTAGGTCAGTTTGGGAGGAATCAGCTGAGCTAAACAAAAGTAGTTTTCATCACTTTTCAGAGCCAGAGACAAAAAAACCCTCCCTGCTGACCCTTCTCTGGATGACGTTTCTGCAGGTAGGGCAAGCCAGACCAAGTGGACTGTGATCAGGGATACCAATACAACCTGCAGGAATCATAGATGCACCAAATTGGTCAAGCTTATCAAAATTGGTGACTGGAAATGTTGTTGCAGACGTAGGCCTGGTTACTGCTTACACAGTATTGCTCATATGTATTTACACACTGCACCTTGCATACTGAAATCTCTGAAAAGACATCTTTATGGACCTAAAATGATAATTGCATAGAATTTTGTTGTGGTTTATATTGTGACGACTATAAAAAGTATCATATTGGTATTAAAAAAAAAAATCATCTCTCACTTAAGGTGGCATACTCCTATTAGAGTCTATAGCAGTCCGCTTTATTGTTCTCCTTCAAGAAAAGTGCCAAAAAGCAGCAGGGGAACATCTTTTGTGACCTGTTATCAATCATGATCTAGTTTTTGTGGCTTGCATGTTGAAGAGCATGAATGGAAGTACATGTAGTGAGAAAATTGTGTCAATTGAGGCCATTTCAGACCCCTTTAAGGCCTGCCAGGAACAGCGTAGGAACACCGAGTGAAGAGGTTTGTTTACAAGTGACAAAAACTTCCGGCTCGGATAGCAAACAATCTACATGGTCATGATACGGAAAATTGATGGTGCCGTAAAAGGCTAACTTGACAGCTATCTGGTGATGGGTAGCGTTTAGCTAGTGAAAACTTCTATCTAGACTTAGTGATTTAGTGATTTAGTGTGTAAGTCAATGGGGCTTTTAATGGGCGTATGCTACCTGAAGGATTCTTGCCAGGTTTGTTACTGTTTTATTAAGTTTTTAGATGGACAAGAGTTCACTCTTGTAGCTACATAGTGATTCCAAACACAACCTTTGATTCAAGTCCTACAATTCTTCCATATCAGAAAGACCTATAGGGTCGTCCCCACATCCATTGCTTGTCTCTCTGTGAGCCATCATAGCACTGTGATAGGCCCTTAATAGGGCTTGCAAATTAACTAACCTGTTTCCTGTAGATTCTGCAAACATGGTTTGTTGTGACTGAGTTGAAAATATCTCATGTCCTTTATCTGCTGGGTTAATTACTCTCTCATACTCTTCCTTGCCGAGCCTTCTATAAGCAGGTTTGCAAGAGGAATTAGTTGCCATATCTGTATCAGAAGAGCTAGGAATATCACCAGTGCAATTGGCATCAGCTTCAGCAGCTGTTCAAGCAGTAAAGCCAAACCTGTTACCTGGCTTGAAGGTTGTTGCATGCCTATCAAACATGCCTTTCCTTCTACCCATTCTTCTAAATACTAATCAGTTTTTATCCTTAAAATATACCAATTTTCCAGTGACGCATTCACTAGTTTTGTTTGTAAGCATTTATTGGAAGTCTAAGCAGTTGAATAGCTGCACATAGAATGATACAAGACAAGACTTATGCTGAGAAACTAGTCAATATGATTGACTACAACTAGTTTGGAATGTTGTTTGAACAGCTCCCTCATTCTAGATCTGGTCACAGCTAATAGCTCTCCTGAGTATTTTTTGCACCAAAATCTGACAAAATACCTTTGAAAAGCAGTGCCAAAGTAACAAGTAACTTTTTCTCTTTCACTTTAGAGCCACAGCTAAGGGCGCATGCTTACTGGATGCTGGGAGTGATAAAATTTTCAGAGGGAAGAAGGCCAACCAAGTTTCCACCAGAAGGGGTAAGTAGCACCAAACTGAGGGACCGTGCTTAAAACACATTGTGTGGACCCAAGAACAATTTAGACATTCAGTAGATGCCTGTCATGCTGATGGAATGACTTCTTATCACACTAGGGAATATGTCAATCATTGGGCTCTCACTTGTTTAAAGTTCAGTACTGTATTATTCATATAGACTGTACAACATGTGTGAGACACCATATGAAGATTCACCCAATAGACAGAGATACACAGAAATGATGTAAGTCACAACTTCTGAAACTATCATAAAAATGAGGTTTAATGTGGAGTTTAAATATCTCAGCTGTTACTTAAGGTGGCATACTCCTATTAGCATCTATATCAACCTGCACAAGTGTTCTCCTTCAGGAAAAGTTCCAAAGAGCAACAGGAGAACATCTTTTTTTATATCTTATCAATTAGGATCTGGTTTTCTTGGTTTGGCTGTTATGGAGCATGAATGGATGTACAAGTGGTACAAAGATTGGGTCAGTTGAGGCAAATTTAGACCACTTTAGGCCTCCCTGGAGCAGCATATGAACATTGTTTACTGCTGAGTAAAGAGGTTTGTTTACAAGTGAGGAAAATTTCAAGCTCTCATAGCAAACAAAAAGTCTGCACAGTCATGATAAAGAAACTTGAGGTTCAAATGAATGTGATAAATTAATTAGAATAAACCAAAAGCAAATAGAATAAAGGGTAATTTAAACCAAGAAATACTGCACGACGCAACTCACATGCATACCTGTAAATGTTACCCACGCTCGACGACACATACAACACTGACACGCAACTGGAAACACAGCATCACACGCATTAAAACAATCAAAGACCATTAACAGGGTGTACTGCTGAGTTTCTGGAGAAAGATTGTAAAACAAGCCACCTGCTGCTGATCAGAAACAAAGTCTAAACATTCAAGAGTTCTGCTGCCTCCATTGGTCTTTATTATAACTTTCTGTCAAATATCATTGGAGATATGGATATTTTGGCTTCCAGATTAAAGGTACAAAGCCAACATGTCTGGGAGGTAAATGCTCCTAAAAAGGTCAATGCCCGTTCACTGATGCACATATTATATGACATCACGGTCACGCCAATACATGTGTCCAAATGCTTCAAAGCATGCCTTTTTTTTCTTTGTTGATGTTGGATCTGGAAAATAACCATTTCATCCTTAATTAAAAGTCTTGAATTTTAATATATCAACACTGAGGGAACCCTGAAGGATTGATAATCCAACACAATCGTAGAATAGAAAAGGTGAGGGATTTCTCAACCAAGGCTTCCTATACAATTGAGTTTTCTCCTGGCATGTTGAATCCAGTGTAATAACCATTGGCTGGAAACTCACTTCTGATTCTTTGGACTGCACATGATGGTAGCACAACCCTGACGTGTCTTGCTAGGATCCCCCAGCACCTTTGAACCTGTTGACCGTAGGCTATGTATCTGTACTGTACTGCCTAAAAAAAAATATTGAAAGTTCAAAATGTATTAATGTTGGCCCATGATGTCCACAATAACAAGCAGGGATACAATGTACAGTTATGGTTACATTTGTTGTGAATTTACACCTTCCATATTTCATGAAACATTCTTTTGTTCAGACAATTGATTTGCAAAACTCCAGGCCTAAGTACTAGCCTAGCAATAATGAGTATAAAATGACACATATGCCTACCTAACATGGCTGCATAATGCAGCTTACGTCCCGAGCCAAACTTTCAGTATGCAACCAACACTACTACTACTAGTAGTACTATGCACCATACTGTACATGTATGAATACATAGCCAACACACAGTACATATGGGTTGTAAGGATTCTGTGGTTGTAAGTCACCGTAACACAACTCACAACATGGTTAAGGCAGTTCCGCAAATTCCAACCACACATGCACAAAATGGACTGGATTTTGTTTGCTTCATTACTAAATTCTTACCACGTTGTATGCTCCTTGCAATAGTTCCGAATGGGTTTCTTCTTCGATATGTTGTGGAACTTCAATTTCGGCTCATTTGACAGGCTCGAACTGATACGGTTCTATATCCTAACAGTAACACCTCAGGTCCACCCTCAACATTTGGTTCAATATTGGCATGATCCTCGCCTTCACTCTCAGCTTCGAATATTACAGTAGAAAGGGCACTCTATTTCTAGTACAATTTCACTGCCTGGTGAAGAACCACTATCACTTTGAACTTCGGTTGCCACATTTGGTTCTAAATCTGACATTCGACGGGAAATTTAGATTTGATTTCGCGCTGACTTGTTATCGATTGTTTTGTGTATTTATGTACACGTGTCGGAGTGTAGGTATGATGTTCGGAGGAAACAGCGAGAGCAAATCGTGTTCCTAAAATGTTGTCACATTAGGTCATGAGATTACGAAAACAAATTTCGAAGGGAAAAATCAAGTTTTTAACTGGCAGAGTGGTTGATATATGTTCTAGAGAACATGCTTAAATGGATCCCAAAAATACAGGATGTTGAAATTTTCGTGTCATGCCATAATCAGTAAGAATTTGAAAATTGCCATTTTAGACTCTATGAGCCTTAAGTATAGCTAAGGGGGTATTGGTTATGATATGTAATCACGGAATATGACAAAAACGTCTCATCATTTTACCCTTGAGTGATTTGGGGGCAAATTTTGTGAAAAATCACCAAAATATCGCAATGTGGCACGAGATTGACACGGAAGTAACAACACATTGGTACACCATGTGCCCCAAAATGCACTGACGAAGTAATAATTAGACTGGAAGAACATGTTCATGGCCTGTGGAGACCACTGTACTACCTGTGTCTGTTGTTTTGATCTGTGTGTTATTGAGATGTGTAGTAGTACAAGTAAAGGATGGTATAAGGAGCCACTAATTTCAATGTTAAGCTATAGAACAAGTAAAACCTGAGGAACTGAAGTTGTACATCTGGTGAGTAGTCTACTTTTATACAGTGAGGTGCTGATAGTCGTGATCGATTAATCGCCAGTAGTCGCGATTACACTTTGGAAGTTTGATTAATCGCTCTCAAAACCTAAGTTGCGATTACTGGACTAAAGCTAGCACTACACACAATCTGCTATTGAAAAATAGCCTAACCTATCAAAAACAACACTTAAGCAGTTTGTCAGCAAATATCGCAAACACAGGTTCTTACAATGCTACACTAGAACTGTGCTGTGTTAAAAATCAGTAAGCACCTGTTCAGGTTAGAGCCTAGCCTAGAAGGTGAACGTCCTTCTACAGAAAACTCTTGCATAGTAATCATCACACCGCTACAGGGTGTTGCATCTATTCATTTTTTTGCTGTGATTAGTGCTAGTAGTTGTAGTAGCCTTGTAGATCCATTCCAAAGTTTTTGATTTACTTTGGAGGATTTTAAGAAATGTTGAATATTGAAATTTGTTGACAGTTTTTGTTTGGTAGATGTTTAAACATGAATTAGACATCACACATTAATACTTGAAAAAACAAATACGGACAGTGCACCATGGAGAAAGATTTGTTTGACTGTATTTCTGCAATGTAGAAATGACAGTGATGATGCCATAACTGTAACCGAGTATCGCGAGAAGAGCTATGCGATTAATCAACTACAAAAGTAAGAGTCGACTATCAGCACTAATACTGTGTACCTAGCAGAGCAAAATGCGACAGTCAGAATTTAAATGCATACATTACACGTAATATATGTGGTGTAAGAATCAGTTTTATTGAGACCCAGACTGCAATCAGAATAAGGATAGGCCTATATGCAGTAACACATTTGTAACTGGAAAGCTCACACCTTCACAATGTCAGACTAAGATTGGATGGCATGGGCTGATGAAATAAATGCAAAAGTGGCAAAATATACATCAGCCCCAGCAAGTTACACAAAGGGATGCAGGATGTGGACAGGTGCCTACACCATCAGTATGCCAGGGGCACCAGCATATGGCATTATCCGCACAATGCTATCCCTGGCAGCTAAGAGAAGAGCCACATTCCAGCATCTGCTCTTCAAAGTATTGTGCAAAGAAATTAATTTTGAAGTACCAAATCATTTCACATCTCCCACATACTGTATGCCACAACAGCCTATGCGTGGAGGTGTCACATCCATTGCTTGTGTCTCTGTGAGCCATCATAGCACTGTGACAGGCCCTTAATAAGACTTGCAAATTTACTAACCTGTTTATTGTAGATTTCGTCATATATCAGAGGAGAGTACTGCTTTAGTCAGTGCTCTGTAGAGAGACCTGTTTAGGTGTACTACATCAGAATGATAAGCTGCAGCCATTGTTCTACTGGACCCATTACATGCCTTGCCATCAGCATCAGTTGTGAGGTACATGACCGTACCCATTCTTCATAATAATAATCAGTTTTTATCCTTAAAATATACCAATTTTCCAGTGACCTATTCACTAGTTTGTTTGTATACAAATGCTTATAAGCATTTATTGGAAGTCTAAGCAGTTGAATAGCTGCACATAGAATGATACAAGACAAGACTTACACTGAGAAACTAGTCAATATCATCTACAACAACGATTTAGGAACGTTGTTTGAACAGCGCCCTCATTCTAGATCTGGTCACAGCTAGTACATAGCTCTCCTGAGTATTTTTGCACCAACATCTGACAAAATACCTTTGAAAAGCAGTGCCAAAGTAACAAGTAACTTTTTCTCTTTCACTTTAGAGCCACAGCTAAGGGCGCATGCTTACTGGATGCTGGGAGTGATAACATTTTCAGAGGGAAGAAGGCCAACCAAGTTTCCACCAGAGGGTGTAAGTAGCACCAAACTGAGGGACTGTGCTTAAAACACATTCTGTGGACCCAAGAACAATTTAGACATTCAGTAGATGCCTGTCATGCTGATGGAATAACTTCTAATCACACTAGGGAATATGTCAACCATTGGGCTCTCACTTGTTTAAAGTTCAGTACTGTATTATTCATATAGACTGTACAACATGAGTGAGACACCATATGAAGATTCACACAATAGACAGAGATAAACAAAAATGATATAAGTCATTACTTCTGAAACTATCATAAAAAGAGGTTTAAAGTGGATTTTAGAAATGTCAGCTGTTACTTAAGCTGGCATACTCCTATTACAGTAGCTTCTATATCAATCAGCGCCAAGTGTGCTTCTTCAGAAAAAGTGCCAAAAAGCAACAGGAGACATCTTTTTTGATATGTCATCAATCACTGGACTGGTTTATGTTTTTAGTTCTACCATGTAGCTTGTACTCTCCCTCTCTCTGAGTTGTGCTCTACTCCTTCTGTATGCTCTGTCTCTCTTATATAGTCTATCATACTGTTGTTTCCTTTGCATCTGTTTCAGAGTCTGGATACATGGACTATTTGAGCTCACCTCTAATCCTGCAGCTTCCATCTTCCTGGCTATGGACTCTTCAGGCCCTTTATTTGTAATGTTTGTGGCACTGTGGTCCCTGTACTGACTGTTGCGTGAAATGTTTGTGCTATGTTTTGGAATGGAAACTCTAGAGCATTATTGACTACCTCTGCTTTTTGAGTGGAAGTCTGAAACTGAGTGGACCATAAACATTTGCTGCAGGTGGGTGTCTCAGGTATTTCATTTACAGTACTGATTTGGCTTAACTCCTCTTTTCTGACTGAACCCCAAACACAGTGACATAAGTCTTAACTTGGCCAGGCTATCTTGGAGGTTGCAGTACAAGCTATGTACCAGGAGGCACCCTTCCAGATAAGTGGGAGTGCTGTTTAACCATTAAAATAACAATGAATGGACATAAATAAACTTGGTTTACTTGCAGATTGCGAAAAATAGTTATTCTTAAGAGATGTAAATTTGGTTTTTTATTAGAGTTGAAGTATGAAACTTTGTTTCCGAGCGAAAACATGTTACTTGAAGCAAAATAAAGATGCCCCGCCCATTCTGCTAGGACGCTTCCATTTTTCAAAAATGCGTTTTCTCTTTTTATTTTTTTCTATTTTGTTTAATATAAATTTGGCATGAGACATGTTAATCAGGTTAACTTTGATGGAATAATTTTATACCAGTGGAAAAACTTAACAGTTATTACTTTCATTTCGGATCATTTCCGAACAAGATAACACACTAAGGGTGTGACCATTTAAACGATTAACTGTTTAACCGGCCGCAAATGCACTATCGGTTTAGAAAATCACAAACCGTATAAACGGAAAATTAAAAAAAAAAATCAAATACATTTTAAACATGAAAATTATTTAAAAATATGTAAAGAACTGAGTAATGTACTGCAAACTATCAATAAAAAACAGAAAAACGATGTTTTAGGCATGAATAATGTGTTCAATATAACTATAGTATTAGGCCAATAGTCACAAGCTCATGATAGTGTCGTCAATTCGTTTTCTCAGTTTAAATTTGCAACATATATCACCCGTGTACACCGATCAATGGCATGGTGAAATCCAGTGTGAAAATATGTCGATGCCAAAAGACGCAAATGGTCGTTCTAGAAAGTATCGTAATAACATTAACAACACAAGGCCAGTTGGCTCTCTCAGGTCCGCACGTATACAGCCATTTTTTCCACACATGGTATTATACTGTGCATGCATTTTGGGCGGGACTGCGGCAAACATAAAAGAATATGAATGAAAATGATAAACCTTACGATATTTTTCACAAATATTGATGCTTAGATAAGTGCTTCCTCACAATCAACGAGCCGCCCCAAAATTCGCTCCGCTCACGTAAAACTTCTATATATATATAACACGTGGAAAAAATTCGAGTTTTTACACGCATAATTCCCACTGACATTGGTCATAGAACATAAGTAGGTCATTGACATTTGAACTTGCCCAAGTTCATCGCATCATGGGAACGACACAACACATTGAACATGATGTTACATTCTTCCGCCATCTGGACTCAGAGTGTAAATTTTGGTGTAATATGCAAATTATGAATGGTACTGCGCTGCGCGGTAAAATTTAACCTATTGCGACAACAATTTTGGGAAGCTGTTGTTGAAGAAACTTTTGTATCAAATGTAAAGTACTGTATCATGTATGTGACACAAGAGAAGAAAATGAAATCGGAGGCTGCTACAACCCATCGCAAAACACGTGCGTAATTTGTTTTCTAAACATGACTTTTAATGAGTAATCAGGAAAGGTGGGTAAGTTTGTTAAGTTAGGCGAGTTTTTGTTTAAAAACTTTTGATAGATAGACAAATATATTGTTTTTTTTTCTTCAAAAGTTACGTTGTTGCCGAAGGCCGAGTTATATAAATTCAGTGATCTGAACTTCTGAAGACCACGATATACTGATCAGGTGTGTTATTCTTTTCATCAATTATTACACGTAATGTTCGCAATATTATTGGGCCTAATTAGTAATTAACATACATTGATCGTTGTCTTGTTACCTGAATTGCTACTTTTTTGAAAAATAAAAAAAAACCCTTAATTATTGTACTCATGTCCTATTTTCATTAAAAGTTGAGTGACATTACTTCGAAAAAGCCGCAACCGGGAAACAGCGTTTAAAAGTTTAACCTACCGGCAGGTTATACGGTTAAATGGTTAGTGAAATATCCGTTAGGTCACACCCTTATAACACAAAAAAAAAAAAAAAAACTTTATGGAATGAAAATATACTGAAAACCATATCGCAAAAACACAAAATCGCCTATAACTCGAAAACGGAAGGAGATTTTGACTTTTGTCAGCTGTGTAGGGATTTCCTAAACCGAATTTTGATGCGCTCTATCCACCTGTGTCATTTATGAGCTTCTCTGATGTAAGCTGCAGTACGTAATTTCTCTATACCAGTTCCGCAACATTTATTTACGCAGTAAACATTGTTCATTATGTTCAATGTTCAAAGTTGTGCTCCACACGCTTCACAGATATTGTTTTATGTCGTTCATTTTCAATTCTAGTTTAAAATTACATTTTCGAACGATGCATTGCATGCCTTGTCAAACATTCCTGATTAGTAAAACTAAGGAAGGATATTTGATTGATATGATTTTATGAGCTGTTCTACTTGAAAAATGATGATAAAATCGAAAAACAAAACATTTACTTCTCATGTGACGCATACCGGGAGACTCATAAAAACCCCCTTCTCATTAAATTAAATTTACATGCCGTCAGGCCAGTTGAAAGCCCTCCCCAGTAATGTTTGATCAGCTCTTCCCAATATACAATACTCAAATAATCAATGAAAATATATTCATTTTCCACAGGTTTCTCCCCAACTTGGGCCCAAGCCACTGCTTTATTTTCCTAGCAGTCATGGAAACAATTGTTTGCAACTCTTTGGCTGGCCAGGGGTTTTCAAGTTTTATTAATAGCACAACTTCTGATTGGTTTATTCAAGATAAACTTTCTATCCCTGCTGGATTGTTCTACTTATATATATGAATGAATATTTGGTTTTCAATTAACTTAGTTACAGGTAACATCCATTCCATTATGAACAGTAGGGGCAAAATAATGTTTGCTTCTAGAGTAAGCCAACCAAAGGTTCTGCAGTGCTAAACCCCCCACGAAGATAAATACTATGCTAATTAACAGATGGTAGGCGTGAATTTGACAAAGCCAGGTTTATGATTGGACTAGGCCTCTCAAAAAAGTTTGGTCGCTGGGGATATCCAGGGTAGGGAATGCACATGTAAGCAGCATACTGTAGGTGGCCCAGACCCAGGCTGCGACCTTAATTACCAGGGCAGTCCATCTGCATTCGCGGGCAACTTACAGTAACTGGGTTAGGGGGAAAGTAACAGGATGTTTTTTATTTTGCGTGCATTGAAGCCGGGGGGAAGATTTTTTGGTTTGAAAGTGAGTGCGGTAAACGGTACTGTAGTACGTCAAGTAACACAGGAATTTATTGGAAAAAAAGATCTCTTTGATATCCAGCTACGACTGTTTCATTGTGTAAATTTTTTTTTATTTCTTGTTTTTCTGACGCTGGGTTCATTGGTGAGTTACTTAAACTTATCTTAGTTTAATACTAGCCTATAACTTAAGTACTTGTTACGATCGACCAAGACCAGTTTTTATTATCCTAGCCATATAATTTTTCAAACACCTAGTACAGAACTTACTCTGTCTTATATACAATCAAACTTTTGCAACGTTTGTAATATTCCTTGGCCACTTCTGGTATAGTCTGAAAACGGCTGTAGTTACACTAAGGATTCAACGTAGGTCGCAACCTTGATATGTCTAGAATTGCCTTTGCCGTTGTTGATCGCGATAACTTTCGTGGAAATTTCGTTGAAACTACATTGACAACCGTGCCCGCAGAAGTCTAAATCTTAATGAAATTATTTGATTTTTATCGATTTTCAACTTTTTTATCGATCGTTGATTTTTTTTCAACGGGAGTTAAGCGAAATCAGTACTGTAGTTGTGTGCTGTCAGTGTGGGATATTAGCAGAGATCTCTTTGTAGCATTTGGCATGAATGGAAATGTGTACTTCCTGCTCCTCTTGCATACAAATGAATGCTTTGGGCAATGTGAATGATTTCCAATGTAGCACTTTGCAAGGCAGTCTTAACATGTTGATAAAGCCTTCACAACTTTGCAGTGGTCGTATTTGAGGGCTTTAATTCCTGCAAGTAGTCACCTCTGCCAGTACAAGGCAGGTCAAGTCCTCTGCAATGCACTTTTGTATCAAGTGCTTCCTAGTCACAGTTTGTGCAGGTAACATATCAGAGGAGAGTACTGCTTTCGCCAGTGCTCTGCGGAGTGACTTGAGTAGGTGAAGTTGGTCTAACAGCATATGGTTCTCTGTTTCAGAATGAGTAGCTGCAGCCATTGTACCAGTGAACCCTTTACATGCCTTGCCATCAGCATCAGTTGTTAGGCACTTCTCCTTTAGTGGGTTCTTACCAGTAAGTATTATGGATGCACAAATCTTTCCACCATTCTGTTCATCTTTGACATTGGCATCTTTACTAAACAGCCCTCATTGCCTGGAAATTGCAACTTGTGACCCCTTCTTCTATTCATTTCACCAATTAAGTTACAGTTGTTACTGTGATTGTAATCAAAATTAAATTTATCCATGGTGACATTCTCAACAATTACATCTCTGTATTGGCTTGCACGAACAAATGGGGTCTTACTTTTTGCATTACGCAGACAGGTATGATATTGACGATCATATTCTGCAAAAATTGGAGAGTCTTTTGAGAGGCCATGCAGTTGCAGTGTCTTCTTTATACACCCCTTTTCTGACATATCATTTTCATTCATTTCTTCTATTGCAGGAACAAACTGGTTGGCTGACTTTTGTAGTGTTCTGACAGCGGGACTGGGAAGAGAGATGCTGCTGAGCAATCTATGAGCTGCACTTGAACTGATCTACATCTGATGCAAGCCTAACTGCCATGCAATGTTTAGTTCTGTGGGATTCTTGCCAGGTTTGCTTCTTGGTTTAAACCTTTGTAGATGGGCAAGAGCTTACAGTACCTTTGTATCTTCAGAGAATGCATCCAAACACAACCTTTAAGCCAAGTCCCACAAATTCTTCATATCTAAGTTTGCAAGAGGAATAGGTGCCACATCAGAAGGGGTAGGCATGTCACCAGTGCGGTTGGCATCAGCTGTACGAGCTGTAAAACCGAACCTGTTACCTGGCTTCAATGTTGTTGCACGCCTACCATACATATCTTTCCTTTTACCCATTAAAATATAACAATTTCCTAGTGACCTATTCAGTGGCGTCTTTCGCGACTGACTGCACTTTTGTTCTGAACTTTTTTTCGATACATTTGTCTCCACTGGCGCTCACTTCACAAAGTTATTAGCCTCCCCAACCAAATGTTGTTTACCTACTGAAAGAAAGATAATTTGCAATGTGTTTTTCAATGGTTAAACTGATATTATTATTACCATAAATATTGTATTGACTTTCCCAATAATTCTAACCAATATGGAAGGGTAATAACACAGCATATGATTGTATGTTATTGGCATGCGATGTAAAAACCGGTGCATGACTATATGATATGCACATTGACATGTGCAACACGCGAAACGTGAACAATTTTGGTTATATTTTTCCCAAATCAGCCCCCCCCCCCAAATCATATTGGGCCCCTACGCCTATGACAGTAGTTCTATTAGGCATTTTTTGGAGTATGCAAAATCATACCAAGTTTTGTGTGGTGGAGTATAAGAATCGCGAGATACAATTTATGAAAGTGGCAAGACAAACGTGGTAAATATGACTGATTAAAGGCCAATTTGATCAACATTTTTCAATTTTTAGGTCATTCACAATCACAGGAATATATGAATAGGCCTAGATAAACTGTAGTGCGACAGTCGGAAATTCCAACTGTCGCACTCCAATTTTCCAACTATCGTCAGTTTTATCTATTTCGGGGGTGAGACACCCCCCACACCCACCCCCCTCTAGCCACGTCCCTGGGTGTAAGTCACAACTTCTCAAACAATCATTAAAAGAGGTTTAATGTTGAGTCTAAAAAATTTCAATTGTTAGTTAAGATGGCATAATCCTATTAGCATTTACATCAATCCACCACAAGTGTTCTCATTCAGAAAAAGCAACAGGAGAACAACTTTCTTGATATGTTATCAATTAGGGTCTGGTGTTTTCTTGGCAGGGATGTTAAGGAGCATAAAAGAGAGTACAAGTGATACAAAAATTTGGTCAGTTGAGGTAAGTTTAGACCAATTTAGGCCTCCCTGGAACAGCATACAAAAATTGATTTCTGCTGAGTAAAGAGGTTTGTTTACAAGTGAGGAAAACTTCAGTCTCTCATAGTAAACAAGCAATCTGCATGGTTATGATATAGAAAATTGGGGGTGCTATGAATGGCCAACTTGTCAGCTATCCAGTTATTGGTTGCATTAAGCTTGTGAGAGCTAAATAGATTAAGGGATCACATTACTTTTTGATTTAGTGTGTATTGGGGCATTTAATAGGTGTATACTACCACAGACCCTTTTATCATGCCGACTAGTATTCAGCAATTGGTTGAGCAATATTGTGTGTCTATGTGAAGGACATTTTATTTGACCGCATAAGAATCATAAACATTTCAGAAGTCCAACACCTGTTAACAAACAATTTAATAACTTGTTAGTACTTTTATTTTACCATCATTTGGTCAGCATAGAATGCCATTAGTTGAATCACAGAAACTATATTTGATAAGTTGAAACTATGAACAATCAACAGTGTGTTTTGTTTGTTTTCTATCAAAATAGGAATTAATGGCCAAAGAAGTTCAAAATTCCAAGGCTGCTACTAGTGCTTGAGGGAAGACTAAAAGCAGAAAGAATGCCTAATGACAGAGAAAGAAGACATATTATGCAGACACTGTGTGACTACATGGTAGGATATACATGGCTAAAATAGGTAAACAGTTTAATACTGTAAACTCACACTATATCATTGCCAAACAGCTCTAATAATCACGAGGAGCGATTTAATGCTGCAACGTTACGCTGGATTAACTATCTCAAGACCCGACTTGCATTCGACAGATACTACTAGTGGGCCCAACTTACAATAAAGTGAGCCTAACAAGTAACTTTGAAACACCTCTTAAGTTCAGGCTCAACTTTGAAACTAAGTTTTCCCGATGACCTTCGAAACTTGTTTTGCGACAAGCTCTGCTAACCTTTCAACCAGAGACAAAAAAAATCATATTTGCTCACGCTCGAAATGATGCTGATTTAATACTTGCGCGCAGATTCCTCAACATCATGTGTATTTACTGCGTTACTAGCGGGGCCCTATGTGGGTGAAAGTGATTTGTATGTGCTTCCTCGTGCACTGCTGACAGCCACCCGGTTCATACATTTGTATACTCCCACCTACGAAAACCAGTGTCTAATATTTATAATATATATATGTTTATGAGCTTGCCGAACGTTACAACATCATACAGAAAGCCATGCCGGACAAAATTATATTTAATGATTATAGTAACATATACATTAGTTACTATTTATAAATATATGATATGCAAATATGTCATGCATAACCTATATACACGAGGTGTATGAGTAATCTGAATATAATACGGCATTACTTGTATATACTGCATATACTGTGTATATATATATATATATACATATATCTGTATATATATATATATATATATATATCTATATATATATATCTATATATATTATAGATATATATTTATCTATATATATTATATATATATATTGTAATAAACGTTAACTATTTCGAGTCCATTGCTGCTCGGAGTTCAGCGATCGTCAGGCCTACTGATCCGTAAGAAAGTATGGGTTGCTATTCCACGAACTACCATTTGGGTTAAACACGGCTGGGTGGTTTCCTTTTGTGTCTGTTGCCATGTCTACAGGTAGAGATGAGCTCGCTTCTCTAGTTGAGCGTGTTGCCTTTGAGGGTGGTAACTTGGAGCTTTTCTTTGCAAAGATTGCATAGACCAGACTGCCGCTTGTGCGTTTGGACTGTGACACAATTTCCCAGTGTATTGAATATTCAGCTTTTTTCTCCTTGAGTTGCCAGATGTGTTTAGAGAGTTCCGTTTCTTTCTTATATCGGTCATGTTGGAATGATTTGGTGTGGTTGTTGTATCTCTTCTTAAATTCTCCGCTCGCGAGGCCTATGTTTGACGCGTTGTCGGTTCCTGAAGTGACGGTGGCTTTGTAAATGACGTCATTAACCAAGCAGTTGCCGCGAAGTGGGCAACTGTCTACTTCTCGGCAGTTGCATGTCTTTTCCTGGGGGGTTGGCTCGTTTCTTTCATGACCTTTGAGTTGTGTGATTTGATGATCTGTTGCATGTTTCTCATACAGCTGTAACTTTATTTTGACTGTTGATCTGTTGAAGATTTTGTGTAGCTTGTTGGTCTGTGGGAATTGCTTGTCGATGAGTTTTAGGAAGTCCGCCGCAAAGTTGGTCTTTACATTTTTGCTGTATGTGGGGTTGTACCATGTGATTTTTCTTGACCTGCGTTTCTTGTTCTGTTTGGTGTTTTTGTTTTCCTTGTTTTGGTATTTGATAGTATAGTTGTATCCAGCTGACCGGAGGGCATGATTGTAGGTGGGTGCTGCTTTCTTGAATGTGTCCTGGTTAGATGATAGACCAGAGACTGTTCTTTCGATGGCTGGCGGTATGTTCTTTATTATTGCGGGCGGGTGGTTCGAGTGTTGGCTTATGTAGATTGGTTCGTTGTTTGGTTTTCTGTAGGGCTGGTACTCGCTGGTATTCATGTTCAAAGTGACGTCAAGGAAGTTGACTGTTTTCAAGTTCGTTTGGACAGTGATTTTTAGTCCACATGTATGAACGATCTTGATTAGGGCTTTTCGTATTCTGTCTGCTTTGCTGCCTGAGCATGACCTCATTACTGGTAGCCCATCGTCCCTGTATAGTCCCAAACCAGTGATATCGGGGTTTTTCTCCAGTTGGTTCAAAATGAATAGTCCCACCAATTTACAAACTTCTGCTTTGTCAAATGCACCCATTGAGACGTGGAATTGGTTACCCGTGTCTCTCTTCTCTTTTGCCCTTGTGATCGTGAAGGAGAGATCGCCTTGCGTGCATGATAGTCTTGTATTCAGTATAACTGATTCTGGTGTATGCTTTGGCCCATGCTAGACATTTGTGTATGAGATCCTTGCTTATTGAAGGGTAAAAATCAACAATATCGAAGACCAGAAAGGTGAGACTGCTCTTTTCCTGTATATTTTTAATCCATTCCAGTACGCTTGTGGTATGTTTGCATTTATGTGGTCAAGCATGGCCTTGCTCACTCGTCCCATTTCAGGTTTTTTTTTGTGTTTATTAGCCTGCATTTTGTGTTATCTTGAAAAATTTCTTTGTTGTCCTTGATTGTCACGAAAGCCGTTTTGGGTCCAGTTTTATTTATTCGGTTACCTATTTTTAATTTGTCAGCTAGACTTGTGTATTCATTGTCTATTTCGGTGGCTGTGTTGCGGTCCGCATATTTGTATTTCTGAGATATGTTTACAGTTAGCAACCCACCATATTTGGCGGGGTCCATCTTGTACATGTTCCTGGTTTTGTCCGCCTCTACGAAGATTTCTTTAGAGGATGTGATGTTTTCTATGTCCTTCTTGAGGTTGGACAGGAACTTCTCCGTCACTTCCTTGAACTTAATGTTCTCGACCATTTCCAGCATATCGGACTCGAATGAGACCAACTCCGGGATTTGTGGTGGGACGCATCTCGATTTTAGCCCGTATGCATGGGTGGTGGCGGTGTTGTCCTCTTCACGGCTGGTGTCACTCATTTCCGCATCGGTGTCAGTGTCGGCCAGGATAAATAATGCTCTCCATCGCATCCGTTTATCAGCTTCTCTGTCATCTCTAGCAGTCTTTTCAAGTATTCTCTAGTTGATGGCAAAGGAATGTTCTTGCCCGAGTAGTTCATGTTGTATCGTTCCATACTAAGCTGTAAAAGCATGTACTGCTGTTAGTAAGTAGAGTGCTCAACCGAGGTTCAGGAGCCTAACTATAAAATATAGCTAAAATACTATCAACGGTGAAAGGGCTCAATACCGAAGTAGAGCATGATATATATATATTGATATATATATATTGTAATAAACATTTAACTATTAAGAGTCCATTGCTAATCAGAGTTTCACTCTTGTACAAGTAGTTGTACAGCAATCGTCAGGCGTACTGATCTGTAATAAAGTATGGGTCGCTATTCCACGAACTACCACACACATATATATATATATATATATATATATATATATTTTTATATATATATATATATATATATATATATTTATATGTATTTATTTATATATATATATATATATATATATATATATATATACGTATATATATATATATATATATATACGTATATATATACGTATATATATATATATATATATATATATATATATATATATATATATATATATATTTCGAGTTGGTTATCATCATGTTTGATCTCACGAGTGGCAAATATAACACCAAAACAGAATCACAATATCCGATTATTGGCGCCTTTATATCGAATTTGTATTCACTATACAAGGTGGTGCCATTTAGATGTACCGTACCGTTATTGCTCTTTACATGCTCTTTTCTAAATATCACTATGTTACAGTTCGTTTGGCTAGTGGAGAACGTCCACATGTAGGCCGTGTTGAAGTTTACCACAACGGCCAATGGGGTACAATATGTGATGATGAGTGGGATAACCACGATGCATCGGTCGTGTGTCGTCAACTTGGCTATGGGGACGTCGGAACTGCTAATGGCAGAGCAAGCTTTGGCTCCGGGGTAGGTCAAATTTGGTTAGATAATATTGCTTGCAATGGATCTGAGAACAACATTGAAAATTGCACAAGTAACCAATGGGGACAACACAACTGCGGACACAGTGAAGACGCCGGAGTTATATGTGGCACAGGTAAGGTGTGATTCTTTAGTCGCTGATGACTTTGCATTCCACTCCGTTGTAATGCTCTTAGATATTTATGATACGTCAGTGCATGGATCGTGTTCCCTATGTCACGTCATTGCCTCAAATAAGCCCCTTACAACTATGTGAGCTATCGCGTACTTTATTTTACAATTTGTTTCCTGTATTCCAACCGACTTAACATTGCAAAGATCAATCTTCCTGATCATACCCTCGACAGCCTCAAAAGGTTCTGTATTGTAAACCCAACATTAAAGAACACATTATATGGTCAGTTGTTGCAGACTTAAACGGCAATCGTTATTCCATGGTTGAATTACTTTGCCAACACTTGCAGTTCGTGTAAGTAACGTAGCACAACTTGTCGATCACTAAGTTGTCGTATGCTATAGTAGACACTTTATGAAGCCGATACAATGGTTGTTCTTCATATCGTTGTTTGTTTTTTCCAAAACGAAAAGTATCATGGAAGTTCAACATGGATAGTAGCCGAACTAATGTATTGCCTAAAGTAATATGTTAACATCTCAATACACACCATGCAAATTGACATATATCGTTGAAGCAATGGAGTAAAGACAAACATTCACACACAAGACGTATTGCACATTTCTATTAATATGATATATTCTTGGGATTTGGTAGTCACTAGCGTGTCTATAACACAGGATGATGATATTAGTTGGATGTGTTTCTCTTTTACCAAGAGACAACCATAACGGGATCTTTGGAAATTGAAGACAACTTTGTTCATGATTTAACCCATACAGTTCGTTTAGTCGGTGATTCGGTGTTTCCTCGAGAAGGTCACGTGATGGCTTACCGTAATGGTCAGTGGGGAATATTATGTCGTGATTCGTGGAATGACCGAGACGCAGCAGTCATATGTCGTCAACTTGGGTATCACGTCGGAGGTGTGGCTTTAGATAGAACTGCGTTGGTTGACAGTGGTTCAACTTGGGTGACCGACTTTGCCTGTACAGGACTGGAGAACAATATTAACGATTGTCATAGCCGGGAATGGGATCGACAATATTGCAACCACAGTGAATACTCTGGCCTTTCTTGTAGCACAGGTGACGTTGAAATATATATATATATATATATATATATATATATATATATATATATATATATATATATATATATATATATATATATACGTATGACTAAACAGACCATATACACACATTTACAAAGTCACAATATAGATCCGAAATCTGGAGAAAATATCAATTGGCAAATCCTACATCACAACCTACCCAATACCAGTGAAAGAAAAATAATCGAAGCCCTTACCATTAAAGCCAGTAATAACTTAATGAATGGCTGTGCTGGACGTCAATTGGATATTTAAGCTTTTCACATCTTGCTGGTCCGTCTGTGCGCTCCGAATACAGTTTGTTCGCTGGTGCGTTTCAGCTCAGGGGAATTGGTTTTTTTTTATTTTTTTTTTAAAGTTTTTACTTATATACACGGAGTCGGTAGTTGCACCTCATTCCTTGATAAAGCCTTAACCCGGCGAAATATTGGAACATACAACTTTGTATACTTTTCTTACTGTGCTTGTTGAAGTCTCATTTTCTACAATTCATCATATACACCAAGCATGTCAACATCCGCTCTTTCATATATATATATATTTATATATATATATATATATATATATATATATATATATATACATATATATATACATATATATATATATTTTTGTCAAGTCTAGAGGATAAATCTGTTCTTCGTCTGGACAAACATCATATTTCTTTACGCAGGTAGGCGTAGTCCCTCCATATATGATGGGCTGTAATTGTTGTACTCCCCAATCCTTACTCCTGTGAGTCCTGTCACTGTACCCATCCCAAATCCCTACCTTTCTCACCCCTCTGGAATCCATTTAACATTCAACTGTTAGACCACACTGCTACTACTGTAGTTGAACATTACGGTGGAGTAATTGCACAAAAGAATAATCAAAACAGAATATTTTGGAAAACAAAAGTCGATAATAAGTAGTTTATTATATAAACAGTATCAGTAAATGGAGCAACAATAAGCTGTAACAGAAACCAACAGGGTAGGATGCAGAGATATTTATATATTGAAAGCTTTTATTTAATGCAGTTTGGTGCCTTGAATCAGCAATTGCAGTTTTTACCTAAGTACCCAGTTTATTGATGTACTCTCATTAAGAATCCGGAGGGGCACAGCCACTATTTCGAGGGAGAGAATTAGAAATTGTCTTTGATTTTCTTTGAGATAGCAGGGGCACTACGGCATCTTTGTAGTTTTAGTAGGAAAACAAGGCTATTTACATACACTTGTGAAAATGCACCAAGGGGCATGGTTTCCAGAGTGAGAAAAAACATGTAGAATAGACAGAATTTTAAGAGCAACTTTTTTTTCAGTGGTTTTTTGAAAACTATACATCAAAACCTTAACATTTCCTGCAGCTGCTCAATATTTACTGGCTCTTGGCACAAATTTTGCTGGAGTTTTGGACAATCTTAGAGCCCTGACTTAGATGATAAAGTTGTAGGATGATCAAGAGGGCACCTAAGGCATTGAAAGGGTTAAAAGGCATACCGCAGTTGTTGCTATCAGTGATGGATGATTTTTAAGCTCATTACCACAAGAGGTATTTTGCCATCCACCTGCTTCCTGACGTACATATTTTTACGTTCATTGAGTGTGTTTTGTTTGTTCTACTTTCACCCTCTGTCTGTCTACATTGTTGGTTCTCTTTTCTTTCATCTTCCGCTGCAGTTTATTCTCCAGACAAAAAGTGGCTATAGAAAATTTAGGAGATACGGCTCAGTCCGAGTACAAGCATGGCTCATCTCTGAACACGGAGTCCAGTGGTAGCGATAGTTACAGGGACATTTTAACCAGTCATAAGTAAGTTTCACTCTCTAAACATGTTTTATTTTAAGCAAGGTTTTGTCAGCTGGCAACATATTATCTATGTTTTATTCTTTTGTAAAACAATTCAGAAATAAGAAACTGACTGGGAAAAGTAAATGCAATGTATTGAGACAGGTTATTGGATAATCCCAAACTGAATGTTTACTTACCATAAATGTAACTTGTTGAAAGGTAACGCTGTGTCTTGGTAACGACATTTTAAACTATCTCAAGTTGTAAAGAATTGGGAAGGTTAATAGAACTCGATTTGGGGTGGGGGTGAGTGGAGGAGGGGTGGGCGGCTAAAATAAGCTGCTTAAACGATATGATTTTTAAATTTACAATATAAACAGTTGACTGTACTGAAAACTGCACAGTGCATTTTAAAGTAGACCACTATCTATTTCTTGCTGTAAAGCAGAACTGTTTGTGACCTTGTGTTGAGTTTGTTTTGATCTCATCTCCCTTCATGTAATGAATAGGGAGATGAGATATTGTACTTCACCCCACATCAAAAATGTGAGTGAGTGAGTGTGCATGTGTATGTCTGTGTGCGTGAGTGAGTGAGTGAGCAAAACTAAGTACGTCGCAAACTCCTCCTAGACCCCAAGTCCTGTCGAGTTCAAGCTTGGTGGGTGGGTGCCTGACCATGTTAACTCATGCCTGCGTGATTGATGACGTCAAAGATGTCGAAGGTCAAGAAATCTAAAAATTAGTTTTTAGCCATTTTCTGCATGCCAACTTGTTGGACAAAGGCATTAAAC
This sequence comes from Apostichopus japonicus, assembly GCF_037975245.1. Lineage (NCBI taxonomy): Eukaryota > Metazoa > Echinodermata > Holothuroidea > Aspidochirotida > Stichopodidae > Apostichopus > Apostichopus japonicus. The sequence goes on from NC_092572.1 coordinate 16,796,270, forward strand.
CACATTATATGTAGAGAATGAAGAGACAAAGTTTAAAACAAGACAGATTTAGCTGTTAAGGCTTGTAGTTAACGGGTCAATTGAGTTAAAGTTAAAATTGGTCTAAATTGTGCAAAAGAGTGTATCCTAGACTGTTAGTCCGATCAGGTTCAAACTTGGTGGGTAGGTGCCTGACCATGTACTGTAAACTTGATCTTTGGTGATTGTCTAAATGTCATAGGTGAAAGGTCATATACCCAGAAAGTGTAGCCATTTTCTGCTTGTCAGCATGTTGGAAAAAGTCATTAAACCACAAATATGTTGACTATAATGAGACAAATTTTAAATTAGAACTTATGCAGTTGTTTAGGGTCAAGGTCAAAGTTCATTGTAGATCCATTCCATCATAAAAGAGATGAGTACCATAGATTGCCATCTTGTCTTATGTTTTAATCGTAATAGATGCTAAGATCCCATAACAAGGGAGTTTATTAGGCAAGTTTCAGGAGAGATATGATTGATAAAGATGGCTACCTTCAAGGTATGCAAGGAATTAAGATGACTAATGAAGCAATCCATGGCAGAATGAAGGTGAGATGACAAAACTATTAATTAATGGATCATTCAACTGTCAATTTGAGGATAGTTTCATTAGTTTAAGGTACGTTTAATTGCTTTGTTCAAGGGCTGTCCTAGCATGTTAGTGTTTAATATCATGAGATGCAAGGTTAAATTGCGACTAGCATGCAACATCATGTAACATGTTGAAAATTTCAAGTTTCATTGCTCACACTACATTTCGTTTTAATAGAATGTTGAGTGAAACTACCCACTGCTGTAGGGGATGAAACATTTGGTGTTTAATCCACAAGCTCCAGCTCATTCATTGCGTGATTGATTATTAATCCATATTTGCATGATCGATTATTATACAAATATTGAATGGTTATGAGTGCAATAGTGCAAATATTTCATGAGTTGAAAGATGGAATGTTCCATTCAACAGGGCGCAGCAGAGTTGAATGGAACAAATTACATCTTCAATGAATGAAATATTTGCACTATTGCACGAATGGAAACCATTCATTATTTGTTTTATACAACATATTATATTAAGATGGGTAAAATGCAGTCATGCAACTGATTGTTTTGAACAGACAGGTTTCTCTGCTCTCTAAAAAGTGCTACCAAAAAAGTATAACTCATGGTTCTATTTCATAGAGTGGAATAGAGCGGATTTTGCATGCAATCAACGAGCAATTGACCAATCAAATGACCAGACTACAATTAGGTGTTGTACAATAATCCATATTTGCATGATTGATTATTAATCCATCTTCTTTCTGCTTAGACGTTGAAGGACAGCGTAGTAAAATCAGAGGATTCCGTGAAGAGACTGTTAGCAGAGATCAAGATGCTAGGTCAAAGGGTCATTCAATCTCATAAAGCCGTACAGAAGGAGGAAGAGCCAGGTACATTTTCAAGTTTCTTCCTTTTGGGTTTGGTACGTTGAGAGTACAAGATGGATATGATGCTCGCATTGTATAAAATTATTGGTAGCAGTATGCTGGAGACAATGGGTTGTAGGACTATTGTTTGCGAGCGGGTCACAGATATGGTCATGTGCGAAGAAAGTTGGAATGAATTTCAAAACTAACCAATGAGTCTGTCTTGCGTACAAAGATTTACTGCTAAATAAACCCGAGCGCGTTTAGCAGGAGTGTCAAGCATAAATCAGGGACGTTTAAATTTGGTTAAAATGTTCTATTTATAGTAGTTCACAAGCGAGAATGTTACCTAACTTATATGGAATTGATGCCAAGTTTTTGTATTGAATGAGTGGAGTTGTTAAATTTTTTGTCCCCGCCATCCCCACCCCACCCCCAGAAAGAAGTATCCCTAACCGTGATGGAATATCACTTAGTAATATTCAGTCTTACCGAAGGCGATGGAGTACAACAGAGTTGAGGAGAGTGGAATTTTCCGAAGGTTAAAGTGTCACTGTTCCCCTGACCAACACAGGAATGATGCTAACTTTGTTAATTAAGGCGAGGATAACAGCTAGGTACTTGACTCCATAAAGAACTCGGACATGTGGGTGTATAGAACAGAAAAATATAGTGATACAATTACCGACTGAAACACCTGTTCATATAGAACTCGGACATGTGGGTGTATAGAACAGAAAAATATAGTGATACAATTACCGACTGAAACACCCCTTCATGAAATTACACCCTTCATATAAATCACAAATTAGGGAATACTAGAATTATAGCATTAGGAAATTCTAGAAATTAATTCTAGAAATCTCTTTTCACGTCTTCAAATGACAATTTCAATCCAAAAGTTTGGTAAGCTTCAGGTCGCTGTCACTGTTTCACCAACTCCCGTCTTTTGGGCCACTTTTCTCTTTAGGCCAGCACCCCTTGTCTCTCTTGCTCCGCTGATGATTGTCGAGAACTGCAGGGTACAAAATACGTTAACTAGTATTTTGTCTAAATACATGCTCTGGAATTCTCCCGAGGGTATTTGTAAGACGAACCCTAACCACAGTGAATCTTCCTGCAGATGTGAATTTCCCTTTGGGATATTGAAAACGCATAACACATAATAACATAAATAATTACATAAACCCACCACCAAGTCCTAAATAATCACAAGGCTCCCAATTCTATAATGCCCCCACTAACTGCTCCAATACAACACTTACTATATGCATACTATCTCTACCCCTAGGGCAGCTTCAATGGCCAGGATTATTCTAGAACATAATCTATGTATCTAAAATATCATGCCATACCCCAAGACACAATTCTCCTCTCTAAAGTGATCCCTGATTGCATTATCTTGTAACACATATTACTAAGTATTATTGACATATCCCCTAGACTAGAGCCAAAGTTACCTAGGTCAGGATACAAACCCCCACAATAACAGTGACACTTCAAAAGCAATGAATAGAATAAATAATTTATAATACCTTGAAACATCATTCCCCACATAACAAGGATAAATAATGTGACTTACTTCACTGGGCTTTGACTTGCTCTCCAGGTACAGACTGGCGCCACGATACATCCACACAGAACCGGTTACTGGTCAAATTAACTCAGGTGGTGACAATAAATAATATATGTTTTTTTGCATATAAAATGTTGGCCTCGCAGGCTAAGCTTCAAGCATCTCAACAAGCCTGAATACAACTTAGTGCCCTCACAGGGTCTTACCACAACAGCAATAATAACCACACACCACGCCCACAGAGGACACAGCCAGTCTTGTACAACTGTACCTTTCAAACCCTGGGAGTCAAGTGAGGAATATTCTCCAACTCTGAAATGAATGCATACCATGTACTGCTCAAAACAATACATAACACAAAACAAGACACAAACAAGACAAATATACAGGACACAAAGGGATAAAGCTACTACCTTCAAGGCAGGTTCAATCTAGCTTGTGCCATTCAGAGTCACTCAAGTGATACATAAGGCAATACAATAGGGACTTGTATCTGCTGTGACATAAAGAATACATCAAGTTTATTTACTTCGTCCTCAGATTTAGTGTAAAGTATTTTTTTGGGTGAATATTGTAAGGATAACAAGCTCGTTCCTTTTTTCCTAGAACTGAATAAGTATTCACGCAAAGCAAATTGCTCTTTTTACCCATCATCAAAGTAGCTGTGCAGTTACTAGTGTATTGGAAACAATATTATACCTGCCATAAGTTTTGCCATATGCTACTGTGCATTATTTTTTGTTATTTTTTTTTTTTAAATTGTATGTGCATTGTGTCACGTTTGTTTTTTCAAATAAGGCTTTGTTCTGTGCAGTGATAATCTTTTCCTATAATCCCAGAGATATAAATATAAATATATTTAGAGGAAAATCTTGAAAAAGGTTGTAACAAAATTAACGCCGGGTCAGGCCAGATCTTTCTGGAAACCCTACACGTAATGAGACTAGGAGAGAATTGGTCTGGGAGGATGGGAGAGGGGGGGGGGGGTGGGTTTTAGTGGAATATTTAGGAACATTGCAGTTATTGTGTGTTGTTCTCCATCTCAATTAAAGACCTGTTATTTATGTGTAAATTAACACCTAGTTACTTAGTATTTTGCTGTTTGGATGCAGCCAGGGGTGGGACCTAGATTCCCCATCTCTTAGATTTTGTCTGTAACCCCACCAAAACACATATCCAGTACCACTAAACCCACTCCGAACTCTGTTGCTCCATTTACCCGAGCGAATCTTGCTATGAAATTGACTGACTTGCTACACAAGTGCAAAGATACTGGGCATTTTTTTTCCATTAACAGAAACTCTAGTGTTATCATCAATATAATGATAAACAAAATGGAGAAACTTTCAGCACATGTATTCAAAATAGTAAACACTTACTTATTGCCTCCACTCCACCCTCCAGTTTTATATTCTGGCTTTGCTTTCTTATTATGTGCAGGTTTGAGATGTAGTACATTTCTCCATCCGTGTTATTGTCAGATAATGAAATGAGAATGAGAATTAATAAAATTGTAAAAGAAATGTTTCCTTCCTCGACAGCATGACTTCATATCCGTCACTTCTTCAGTATCTACCTAAATGAAATATGTAGGCTGAATTTTAGACACAATAATGTCGTAGTCCACCAGAACAAGGTTAATTTGAGATTTTACACTCACACACTGCTGATCCAGTTCCAAGCTATGCACTGTTAAAATATGCTAAACCTCCGATATGTTCCTTTAAAGGCTAACTTGATGATGTTATCAGCTCTTCTAGAACAGGCTTTAATGTTAATGTTAAGTTTTGTTAACCCATGGCTTTACATAAATTCTCACTCAACCAAAGCATGTTCCTTTAACTTGATATTAAAACAACAACACCCTTGCGCCCATTGAAAGAAAATTAAACACCATCTATCCAAAAGTTGACAAATTTGTACTACCACTGTAAACATGTCATTTGAGACAGGTAAATATCTTTTTGTGATTTTGTGCTGGATCTGAGGAACTCAGCTAAATGGTTAAAGTATTAGACTAAATAGTCTTGTCACTCTAAACCGATGAACCTCGGCAAATTAATGGGTCGTTCCCTTACAAATTAAAAGTGGCATAAAAAATCCAGCCTGGTCTGATAGCGCTGTTTTTCAACCATTCACAACAAATTAACTGAGGTTTGTTAAACTTTGTTTCTAAAGTCATCTTTTTTATGAATTTTTCCTTCATGTCTTTCCATTGTAATATAGCTTGTAAATCTATTGCAATAAAAAAATTTTACATTTTTTTTTTACATTTTATAATAATATTCTGTAACTACTGTAGTTGATACAACAATACTAGACATTTCACTAGTAGATGGGTTATAAATAAAAAATAAAAAATTTGACATTTCTGACATAACATAAGTTAGGGAAATCATTAAATGTTCTTAGATCTCTGTCTGTGGCTCTGACTCCCTCCCACCAAGAAAGTGTTAATCCCCCACCCCCTCCTATCACCCAAAGCAATCCGTTTTCGCCCTTAAAATTATTGGCTATCGTTGACTCATTCGAGTCTTCAAATGTAACATGCATGATCTACACTTTATGCAGAGTTCTTACGTCTACATGGCTTGTGTATTCCTATCTAGTAATTTTCTTTCATACTCTTTTCTGGACAGAGCCACCTATGGTGTCCACCATGGAACAGCTCCCCAAGAGACCTCCAGAAGACTTAAATTTGGAAGAGACTTGGGAAGATGACGAAACATCAGACAGAGACAATAAATTGGAATCCCAAGCCCCTGTAGCCGATTCAGATCCCTACTCTAGTCTCATTATGGACATGAAAGCCTCCATTTCACCTCCGAGTTAAGTACAGTCTAACTCTTACCAGATCAGGAAAGGCTTACCAGACGATAACCTCCTGAAGGCAGAAGAAGACAGAAAAGTTTGTTCCAATTCTGGTAGCGACGTGCCGAACGCTTCATCAATCCAAAATGACAAGCTGATGGAAGTTTCCCACAAAGGGATTAGAAATAGGACTAAAGTTGAAGAAGAATCGGAAAGTGATTCGATCCAGCTACCAGAAAGACCTGCCGGTCTCAAACTTTCAGAATCACAAACTTTTTGAGCCACCGATGTTGCAGCTTCTTAAAAGATATATTTATTAGTATTATTTGTTTCATCACATAGTATTACAAGGTGAACAAGACAATAAAAGTACAAATAAGTAAAAAATGTGAAAGGAAGTCAACTAAGAAACCCTTTTGGGCTTAATCGAATAGAGTACTCCCTATCTATATGTACATATATATATGTAAATATATATATATATATATAAACTGTATATATATATATATATATATATAGGCCGGAACGGAAAAGGTAGGTTTTCTAAGGGCTATGCAGACATAGTTGTGATACGTGGCGTGACGTACAGGTTGGTGCCACTGGGAGAAGAGGCCGAGCCACTCCTTGAAAACTAATATATATGGCATTCGGTGAGGTTACTCGACCGTAGCTTAGAACTGCACTGATTGTGCTTTACGTTTACAAATTAGCATAATAATACACCATTTAAGAATTGCATAACATCAATTAGCGTAGTTAACCTTTAAAGTAACATGCTACATCATAACAATATATATATATATATATATATATATATATATATATATAGGAATAACGGAAAAACTGTTAAACAACTATGCTGCATTTAGAGAAAGGCTGGATCTCGAGTGAGATACAATAATTGAATTAGGTAAGTGATTGGAAGTAAAACAGCCAATGTTTGGTTTTTGCAGAGCTTTCGAGCAAAACTAGCTCTTCTTCAGTGCATGATCACCGAAAGTGACAAGGAGTAGCAGGAATTGAAACTCTTTTATAGAGGAGATGTCGGCATGGTTGTAAGGGCAAAGCGACTTACTGATTTCTGATGAATTGAGCAGAAGTTTTAGAAATTCGGATTATTTTAATCCGCGTCGGATTATTTTAATCCGATTCCGTCGTAATTGTAAAGGAATTGTTTTGGTTTATCTGGGACGGCAAATCGTTTCTGATGTTTAAACCGAATGGTGCCGTGGTCTTTAGGTTTAGTTCCCAGAAATTTTCTTTCGCTTTCCTAGATTTATCTGTCCAAGAATCGTTCTGGTCAATGGCAATAACACGCAAATTCTCAATTGAATGATTTTGGAAATTGAAGTGATTTGCAACAGGTTGGTAGATCTTTTTTGTTTTGATCGCCGATCTATGTTGTGTCATTCTCATTCTAAGAGTGTTTTTTGACTCTCCAATGTATTGTAAGTTACAAATACTGCAGTAGATGAGGTAAATGACATTTTTGGATAGGCAGTTAATTTTGTGCCGAATTTGGAACGTGCGTTTGGTTTGGTTGCTCTGAAAGGCCCCGGTCGAATCGACAAGTAAGCACGTTTTGCAATTTTGTGTACAGGGCGATGATCCTGTAGTTTCTGTTATGCTTTCCCCTAATGGGGTGTCATCCCGAAAGGATGCCCGAACTAAGATATCCCGTAGGTTGCTGGGTCTTTTAAAAGCGATGACAGGTAATTCTGGGAATACTGATTTCAGGCGTTCGGTGCCTTGAAGTAGGTGAAAATTCTTCTGAATGATATAAGCCAGTGGTGGGAGACCAGGGTGGAATTCAGTAACCAATGGTACCCTTTTGGAACTGGTTTGACGAGTTTTGTACGTCAATGTTTCGGTACGGGGTTTGCTTTTAGCCTTTTTGATGGCATTTTCAATAGTACCTCGAAAATACTGTCTGTTTAGGAGGTGTTGTGACAGTTCTTTAGTGCGTGAATCAAAATCGACTTCAGAGGAGCAAATGCGTCGAATGCGCAACGCTTGACTGTACGGAATATTTCTGGTACAGTGACGTGGATGGCAACTGCTTGGTAAGAGGTAGTTGTGCTTGTTCGTGGGTTTATTGAACAAGTCTGTTTTGAGTGAACCATTTTGTAGGGTCACGGTGGTGTCCAGAAAGTGAACGCCAAGTCCAGAAAAATCAGCAGTGAATTTGATAGTGTGATGAAACGAGTTTATGTCATCAATGAAGAGTTTTAGATTTGCCTCACCATGGGTCCATATCATAAAGATATCGTCAATGTAACGTAACCACGTGTGTGGTTTCAGGTTTTGTCGAGATAAAAATTCTTTCTCGAGGTTTCCCATAAAGATGTTGGCAAAAGACGGTGCCATTTTGGTACCCATTGCGGTGCCATGAATTTGGAGGTAGTGTTTGTTGCCAAATACCAGATTATTGTTGGTCAAGATGAGTTGCATTAATTCGGCCAATTCTTTCTTCGTGGGGGTTTTGCCACGTTTTGGTTTGAATGCTTTTGTGCAGGCCGAAATGCCCTCTTCGTTAGGGATATTTGTGTATAACGAAGACACATCCAAGGTAACTAACAGAGAAGATAAGGGAAGATTTTTTATTTCCCCAATTTTCCGGATGAAATCCGTAGTGTCCTGCACATAGGACGGTAGGGCCGAAACGAGAGGTTGGATGAGGAGATCCACGAATTTGGAAATTTTTTCAGTCGCTGTGCCATTACCCGATATTATGGGCCTCCCGGGATTGCCTTCTTTGTGAATTTTAGGCAGAAAATAAAAGCGACCAGGTTTTGGGTCGTTTTCCAGGAGGTTTTGGCCTAACTTGCGGTCAATGGAACCGTTAGAGACTATCTTTTGGATGACTCTTTTCACGTTTTGTGTGATTTCTTGAGTAGGATCAGAATCTAGGAGTTTGTAGTGTTGAGGGTTGCCGAGTAGTCTGTTGGCTTCCTCTCTGTAGAATTGTTTGCCCATAGCGACAATTGCAGAACCCTTGTCGGCTGGCTTGATGACAATGTCATCGCGCTTCCGGAGTTCATGAATGGCCTGTCTCTCAGTTTTGTTGAGATTGTCGCGGAAGTCTGGGGCGGAGGTGTGTGTTTTAACATCCTCTTCAATGGCCAAAATAAATGATTCAAGAGGCGCACAATGGGCCTTGGGTGGATTCCACGAGCTTTTTGGCTTAAAATTGGAATCCAAGTTGTTGATTTGTTGCGTGGTGTTATTGCCATTTTCGTCGGCAAAAAATTCACGGAGACGTAAGCGTCGATAGAACAGATTTAGGTCAAGAGAAAGTTTCTGAGCGTTTACTTGCCGTGGTTTAGGGCAAAAATTTAGACCTTTGGAGAGTAGGTTTGTTTCTCCTGCCGAGAGTTGGCAATCAATGGTAACAACTGCACTTTTGGTGGTGTTGCATGCGGTCTGTATCTCTTTCCGACGGAATCTGCGAGACCTGGTTCTTTTTGAGGTTTCAAGTTGGGTTTCACCAGAAGACTTAACTCTTTGCGTGACATTATCCCTCTTCAATTTGTGACATTGTCTTGAAGCTAGGGTATGTGAGAGGTTCAAGCAAATTTTGGAGATGGAGTCAAGCTTTCTTTCGAACTCGTTCTTGGGGAGTTCTTTTTGCAGTTTTCTGGCTTTGGAATCAATTTGCTGGCTAAGTTCGTGAATTGTTTTGCGACAAATACTTATTTGCACAGCCATTAATTCAAGCGAAGCATTCTTAAGGATTCCTTTCCAATTGGCAAAGCTGTCGCTATCAGAAAGTGGTAAACCAGCACGGACCTTGATTTTAAGGCCTTTTGGTACCGTTTTGTTTTTACGGTATAGTCTGTAGTTGGAAAGATGATGCCGATACCTAACCCGTTTTTCGGAAAGGCGTCGAAGCGTTTTCAAAGTTTCAAAGGTGCTCTCCATTTTGAAGCATAGTTGGATCAATTAGATACCAACAGTGAAAGATATAGATAGGAATAACGGAAAAACTGTTAAACAACTATGCTGCATTTAGAGAAAGGCTGGATCTCGAGTGAGATACAATAATTGAATTAGGTAAGTGATTGGAAGTAAAACAGCCAATGTTTGGTTTTTGCAGAGCTTTCGAGCAAAACTAGCTCTTCTTCAGTGCATGATCACCGAAAGTGACAAGGAGTAGCAGGAATTGAAACTCTTTTATAGAGGAGATGTCGGCATGGTTGTAAGGGCAAAGCGACTTACTGATTTCTGATGAATTGAGCAGAAGTTTTAGAAATTCGGATTATTTTAATCCGCGTCGGATTATTTTAATCCGATTCCGTCGTAATTGTAAAGGAATTGTTTTGGTTTATCTGGGACGGCAAATCGTTTCTGATGTTTAAACCGAATGGTGCCGTGGTCTTTAGGTTTAGTTCCCAGAAATTTTCTTTCGCTTTCCTAGATTTATCTGTCCAAGAATCGTTCTGGTCAATGGCAATAACACGCAAATTCTCAATTGAATGATTTTGGAAATTGAAGTGATTTGCAACAGGTTGGTAGATCTTTTTTGTTTTGATCGCCGATCTATGTTGTGTCATTCTCATTCTAAGAGTGTTTTTTGACTCTCCAATGTATTGTAAGTTACAAATACTGCAGTAGATGAGGTAAATGACATTTTTGGATAGGCAGTTAATTTTGTGCCGAATTTGGAACGTGCGTTTGGTTTGGTTGCTCTGAAAGGCCCCGGTCGAATCGACAAGTAAGCACGTTTTGCAATTTTGTGTACAGGGCGATGATCCTGTAGTTTCTGTTATGCTTTCCCCTAATGGGGTGTCATCCCGAAAGGATGCCCGAACTAAGATATCCCGTAGGTTGCTGGGTCTTTTAAAAGCGATGACAGGTAATTCTGGGAATACTGATTTCAGGCGTTCGGTGCCTTGAAGTAGGTGAAAATTCTTCTGAATGATATAAGCCAGTGGTGGGAGACCAGGGTGGAATTCAGTAACCAATGGTACCCTTTTGGAACTGGTTTGACGAGTTTTGTACGTCAATGTTTCGGTACGGGGTTTGCTTTTAGCCTTTTTGATGGCATTTTCAATAGTACCTCGAAAATACTGTCTGTTTAGGAGGTGTTGTGACAGTTCTTTAGTGCGTGAATCAAAATCGACTTCAGAGGAGCAAATGCGTCGAATGCGCAACGCTTGACTGTACGGAATATTTCTGGTACAGTGACGTGGATGGCAACTGCTTGGTAAGAGGTAGTTGTGCTTGTTCGTGGGTTTATTGAACAAGTCTGTTTTGAGTGAACCATTTTGTAGGGTCACGGTGGTGTCCAGAAAGTGAACGCCAAGTCCAGAAAAATCAGCAGTGAATTTGATAGTGTGATGAAACGAGTTTATGTCATCAATGAAGAGTTTTAGATTTGCCTCACCATGGGTCCATATCATAAAGATATCGTCAATGTAACGTAACCACGTGTGTGGTTTCAGGTTTTGTCGAGATAAAAATTCTTTCTCGAGGTTTCCCATAAAGATGTTGGCAAAAGACGGTGCCATTTTGGTACCCATTGCGGTGCCATGAATTTGGAGGTAGTGTTTGTTGCCAAATACCAGATTATTGTTGGTCAAGATGAGTTGCATTAATTCGGCCAATTCTTTCTTCGTGGGGGTTTTGCCACGTTTTGGTTTGAATGCTTTTGTGCAGGCCGAAATGCCCTCTTCGTTAGGGATATTTGTGTATAACGAAGACACATCCAAGGTAACTAACAGAGAAGATAAGGGAAGATTTTTTATTTCCCCAATTTTCCGGATGAAATCCGTAGTGTCCTGCACATAGGACGGTAGGGCCGAAACGAGAGGTTGGATGAGGAGATCCACGAATTTGGAAATTTTTTCAGTCGCTGTGCCATTACCCGATATTATGGGCCTCCCGGGATTGCCTTCTTTGTGAATTTTAGGCAGAAAATAAAAGCGACCAGGTTTTGGGTCGTTTTCCAGGAGGTTTTGGCCTAACTTGCGGTCAATGGAACCGTTAGAGACTATCTTTTGGATGACTCTTTTCACGTTTTGTGTGATTTCTTGAGTAGGATCAGAATCTAGGAGTTTGTAGTGTTGAGGGTTGCCGAGTAGTCTGTTGGCTTCCTCTCTGTAGAATTGTTTGCCCATAGCGACAATTGCAGAACCCTTGTCGGCTGGCTTGATGACAATGTCATCGCGCTTCCGGAGTTCATGAATGGCCTGTCTCTCAGTTTTGTTGAGATTGTCGCGGAAGTCTGGGGCGGAGGTGTGTGTTTTAACATCCTCTTCAATGGCCAAAATAAATGATTCAAGAGGCGCACAATGGGCCTTGGGTGGATTCCACGAGCTTTTTGGCTTAAAATTGGAATCCAAGTTGTTGATTTGTTGCGTGGTGTTATTGCCATTTTCGTCGGCAAAAAATTCACGGAGACGTAAGCGTCGATAGAACAGATTTAGGTCAAGAGAAAGTTTCTGAGCGTTTACTTGCCGTGGTTTAGGGCAAAAATTTAGACCTTTGGAGAGTAGGTTTGTTTCTCCTGCCGAGAGTTGGCAATCAATGGTAACAACTGCACTTTTGGTGGTGTTGCATGCGGTCTGTATCTCTTTCCGACGGAATCTGCGAGACCTGGTTCTTTTTGAGGTTTCAAGTTGGGTTTCACCAGAAGACTTAACTCTTTGCGTGACATTATCCCTCTTCAATTTGTGACATTGTCTTGAAGCTAGGGTATGTGAGAGGTTCAAGCAAATTTTGGAGATGGAGTCAAGCTTTCTTTCGAACTCGTTCTTGGGGAGTTCTTTTTGCAGTTTTCTGGCTTTGGAATCAATTTGCTGGCTAAGTTCGTGAATTGTTTTGCGACAAATACTTATTTGCACAGCCATTAATTCAAGCGAAGCATTCTTAAGGATTCCTTTCCAATTGGCAAAGCTGTCGCTATCAGAAAGTGGTAAACCAGCACGGACCTTGATTTTAAGGCCTTTTGGTACCGTTTTGTTTTTACGGTATAGTCTGTAGTTGGAAAGATGATGCCGATACCTAACCCGTTTTTCGGAAAGGCGTCGAAGCGTTTTCAAAGTTTCAAAGGTGCTCTCCATTTTGAAGCATAGTTGGATCAATTAGATACCAACAGTGAAAGATATAGATAGGAATAACGGAAAAACTGTTAAACAACTATGCTGCATTTAGAGAAAGGCTGGATCTCGAGTGAGATACAATAATTGAATTAGGTAAGTGATTGGAAGTAAAACAGCCAATGTTTGGTTTTTGCAGAGCTTTCGAGCAAAACTAGCTCTTCTTCAGTGCATGATCACCGAAAGTGACAAGGAGTAGCAGGAATTGAAACTCTTTTATAGAGGAGATGTCGGCATGGTTGTAAGGGCAAAGCGACTTACTGATTTCTGATGAATTGAGCAGAAGTTTTAGAAATTCGGATTATTTTAATCCGCGTCGGATTATTTTAATCCGATTCCGTCGTAATTGTAAAGGAATTGTTTTGGTTTATCTGGGACGGCAAATCGTTTCTGATGTTTATATATATATATATATATATATATAAATATATATATATATATATATATATATATATATATATATATATATATATATATATATATATATATATATATATAAACTGTATATATATATATATATAAACTGTATATATATGTAAGCTTTTCTACTTCTTTTTTTTTGTATCACCATGTGTGTAAATATTGAAAGATATGCAGTATTTTTTCCTTGAAATAGCAAGAGATATAATAGAGAACACTGTTATGGAAGCTGTACTAAAAACTCTTGAAAAAACTGCTCTCCTAAATTTTAAGGAATAGTTTGGCAGAATTTTTTTCTGGGGAAATCTATCTTTATTTCATGCATAGTCTTGACTACTTCTGCAATACCATAAGACCATCTCTGCCCTGCACCTAAAAATACTGGGTTTTTTATTCTCTCTTGCATGTTTTCAAAAGTGCCCTTCTCAAGGGTATCATGTTGAAAATTTTCTCATATTTACAGATGGAAATTATGAAGTTATGTCAATTGAAGTCATCAGCAGCCAAAATACAAAAACCTTGTAGTCTAGTTTAGTGAATATCTGTAGCATCGGTAAAATGTCATAATTAGGTGGTAGGTCCCCCTCACTGAGCATTACACTTTGAGCAGTTCTGTTAAGAGGTCAAATGTAAATTGGAGTCATCAGCTGCCAAAAGCCTGAAATCCTTGTCGACATCAAAATCAAAGCTGCGATTATCCTCATGCTCAGAAATGTACAAGATCTGAATGTTCTATGAAGAGGTCAAAGGTCACTTAGGGTCAAATTCTGACCACCTTGACCAGGCGCATATCCAGGGGGGGGCGTTGGGGGCACGCATATCCAGGTGGGGCGTTGGGGGCGTGCGCCCCCCAGGTAAGAAATAGAGGCGAGAAAAAAAGAGAGAAGAAAAAGGGAAAACGAGGGGAAAGAAGGGGAGAAAGGCAGGGAAAAGAAAAAGAAGAAATAGAGGAAATGGAGAAAAGGAGGAAGTAGAAAAAAGGGCAAGCAACTGGGAAGAGAAAAAAGAACAGTGACATAATTACAGGGCTGATCCCTATTATACACATAGGGTAGCCAGTGAAGGATCGATGATTTTGGAAGGGGTGTGCGCCTCACCCTACCCCTTACACCGACAACTCCATTTTGACGTTTTCATATTTCCTCTCTCTCTAATATATATATATTTATATATATATATATATATATTAGTGATATATATATTAGAGAAAAGGAGGGAGTACCTTTTCTCTAATATATATATATATATATATATATATTAGTTAGTCTAATACCGAAATGCATCATGTTATCCGACGACTCGGTCGAGTTCGAGACCAGCCACAGTTGGTTTCATAGCACAATTGTACAACTGTTTATATATATATATATATATATATATATATATATATATATATATATATATATATATATATATATATATATATATATATATATATATGAAATAGAAAGGACATTCCACTTAAGTGGAATTGTATCCACTTAAGTAGAATACAATTCCACTTAAGTGAAATACAATCCCCTTAAGTGAAATAGATTTAGCTTAAGTAAGATGCAGTGACAAGTTGATGAATTCAGCTTAAGTAAAATACAATTAAGCTTAAGTGGAATGGTATTCCACTTAAGTGAAATAGAATTCCACGTAAGTTAAGTAGTATTCTGCTTAAGTGATATTGAATTCCACTTAAGTGAAATGTATTCGACTTAAGTCGAATTGCGAGGTAAATGTTAAAACGGCTTGCCATACGTGCACTGACCTAAATGGAGTGTAACCACTCCCGATTTTGCAATTTCCCAAGATCAGGCCCGAAAAATCCCAAGAAATACCAAGAACACTGTGCTGTATGGATTTCTAGCAATATCCGAGATCTAGGGATGAATATCCCAAGATTTTACCTAAACTGAAGGCAGATAGAGAATCGAAACCTTCAGTGTACTGAACTTGAAACTGTGCGTCTTTCGAAATGAAAAGAATGTGGGGAATTGCACAATAAACAAATCAAAGTTATTTATTTCAGTCTCATTTCAATTATTCGAATTTGTTAAGCAAACAGCAGATATCACATCATATAAGTGAGCATGAAAATGGCGTTCCAGGATGAACAGCCTTCAAACCATGGGCGCAGATCCTGGTGCGGACAGCGGGACGCGTCCCCATCAACTTTTTCAGTAGTGGGGACATGATATACCGTGTCCCAACCAATTTGTCTTGACCAATAGCTGCATTTCAAGTTCCCCTGTATTGAACTTTGGCGCAGTTAGGCCCAGCCCCCCGGTTCCTACGCCCTTGCTAACCACTGCGTCACAGCAACTGTTGAGAAATAATGCTAATTTTTTCTTCAAAATGGAACGGAGGGTGATGTTCAAAATGCTGTACTTGTAAACAGGATAACTCAACACGTACACCTTTATTGAACTTCATATTTCAAATGGTCTTAAACTTGGCATTATTTTCAGTGAATAATACTACATGACTCTAGGTTTGGCAGTAACTTGTGAAAATGTTCCATAGTGAAAATAAAACAATGTCATGTAACTCATTAATTATTAAAGGGGTGGCAGAGCTGCTTTTCTTGCTCAAATTGATCAAAGAATATGTCCATGTGCTCATACATAGAGCATCTCTGGGTATTGAAACATTTTGGAATATAAATTCTACATTTGTGAGTCCTTAAAAGATCTTAATTCTTTTGATTGCCTTGTTGCTAAAGTAATGGTCAAGGCAACGTTTCCTGAATCTGCATAGCTCATGTCGCGGAGCGGTTGAAAACTATTAATATACAACAACCAGTTAAAACAACAGTATCAGGCAGTATTTTATCACCCTCCGTTCCATTTTTGAAGAAAAAATTACGATTAAAACATTGAACACTTCTATCGCTTAGCATACAATTTCCGAGGAAACAACACCGTGAAACTGGAGAACATTTATGAATAAGAAAGGTTTGATTTGACTGCTTTAAAATAACGTATGACTGGCAAGGCGCGTCGAGCGCTCTCTATCGGCCTCTTTTTTGGTCAGTTTGCAACTTCAGAGGAACAATAGAAACTCGAAAAAATACTTTTAAAACGAACAAAGGATTCACAAACCTTTGTTCTGCCTAAAAGATAAGCAGAATGAAAATAAAATAAAACTGTTAGCAAACTGCTTATCCACTAGAGAGCCTGTGTAATAGAATGTGTAAAAGTTTCGATCCTAGCAGAATCTTCTTCAGAGGCTAAAAAAATAAGATAAGCAGAAAGTTTGGTTTATTGTAGATTTGTGTGCGCGGAATTAGCCCGATTGATACGGGGAAAGGTGATTAATTTGCTCTAGGTGGGTTATGGTTCGGTTATCTATAATTCTTTCCAAAATCTTACCTAAGGCTGGGAGGAGACTAACTGGTCGATAGTTTTGAATTTTGGTGCGGTCTTTACTTAGTTTCGGTATTAAAATCTTTTTGGCGGATTTCCATGGGATTGGGAAATAACCCAGTGTAAGGAGTTCGTTAAATAGTGGGAAAATATGAGAGTTAATGAATATCGGAGGGGAGTTTTTAGGCATTTGGTCATTTATGTTGTCAGGACCAGTGGAGGATGCATGTTTTAGTTGCACTATCCCAATTGTTGATATCTATTTTATTGAGCAGAGGGATGTTTTTTGTTGAGACATCCTAATGGGTTGGTGTTAAAGCTGGTTGCATTACTGATAATTGTACGGTCTATTTCGTGTTTACAGCTGATATCGTATGGGGGGCCATCGTAGATATTGAATATACTTTCAAAGTACGATTCAATTAGCTTTATTTGGTCTTGAGTTTTTGTGATGAGGTTACCTACGTTATCTCTAATCTAAGGCCTTGGTCTGTTTTACCTGTGTTTGGTGTTGTAATGGGGTTAATGATTTTTTTTTTTAACTTTTCCAAAAGTGTTTCTGGTTTTTATCATTAATGATTAAATCGCAGTTGTTTTGGACGCGCTTTTGTTCATCCGCCAATATTTGTCTGTTTATTGCTATTTAAGTTGGTTAATTTGGGTTTTTAGAGTTGGGTCTCGGGAGATGATATAAGTTCTACGTAGGCGACGTCTGAGTTTCATAAGTGTAAGAATATTCTTATTTAGTTTTCGTTTTCTGTTTTGTTTTTAAGGGACAGTGTCTTTTGAAAGTATAGAAGATATGATGGGCAACGCTGTCACAGTAATTGTCGATGTAATTTAGCTCGTTGTTTTGGTTGTTGTATTTTGGGAGTCTGTTTTATTTTAATTATACGTCAATTCGTTATTTGGCATGCAGTTGAGGTTTATGTCTAGCTCAAAAACGAGTGGAAAATGGTCACTGATTTAGTCATCTTCTAGGATTTGTATCGAATGTGTTTTAGTTGCGAGGTGATTTGAGGTTATATGGGTAGTCAAGTAGTTCTGTAATATTGTTTATTGAGTTCATCCTAGGTTTGGTATTTTGGTTAATTATCGTTAAGTTGTATTTATCACATATTTCTAAGAGAGACTTGCCTTTTTCAGAAAAAAATATTGTGGTGGGCATTTACTAGGAGTTTTTTTATTTTTATTAGAACATTTTTTTAATTATATCGGTGGATATGGGCTCATTTGGGGGACTATAATCATACCACGAAAGTGTCCATTAGCTGTAGGTTGCATTGAGGGTGTGTTATTCTTGCGTCAAATGGCGTACCATGGAAGGGGGAGGGGGGTTTGGGTGGTCTATCTGGCAGTGGCGGAGCGTCCATACAGTCAGGGGGGCGGATGCCCCCCTGACGGACTCAAATGGACTGCTGGCGCCCTTTTCAGCTTTTTACCACTTTTTATTTATATGCGATTATTGACGTTTTTAATGCGCTCTCATCTACCTATTGACATTTGTCACATTTTTTTGGCGATGACACCTATTTATTCTTCATTTATCTGCATATTAGCAAGGCCCGGAAAGGGTCATTTCCGGCGATCTAGGGAGCATCTTTATTGAAAAATTTCTCTACGCTCCGCGCCTACCCGTGGTGGCGCTCCGCTTAGATAGTGTCGAAAGCGCCCCCACAGACCATCCTCGCCCCCCTCGACCATAACCCCTAATTCCAAAATAAACTTCAGATTCGTAATCAGCGTGTCGCGAATAAGATACACATTTATCGCCTTTGCGACAAAAAGTTTTTGCACCTAAAAAAACCGTAAGGGGTACGTACCTCTAACAGTTTTTTGCCAAAATTGACCCATTTATTCATAAATGTCAAGATAAAACTCAAGATGACAAACAAAGGTTTTATTTGACTGTTTTGAAATCACGTATCACTGGCAAGATGCGTCGTGCACCCTCTTATGACACTTATTTCGCTCAGTTTGCAACTTCAGAGGAACAATAGAAAACCGAAGAACTTTTAGGGACAACAAAAGGTTTTATAACCTTTGTTCGTCGTAAAAGTTTTTCGGTCTTACTTTTCTTTGAGGTGAAAAAAAAAATTGTCGCAAAAGCGATAAATGTGTATCTTTTCTGGTAGTTCGTGACACGCTGATTACGAATCTGAAGTTTATTTTGGAATTAGGTGCTGTGTTGGGGCGTGGGGGGCAAACAACCTGATTTGCAGTTTTGCCAAAACTGACCAAAAATCGATCCAAAATCGATTTCGCCCAAATGACGTAACAGGGGGTAACCGATGCTCAGGAGCCCAAATTTGCAACTCCCAGGTCCATATCTGCTTCCGTGCGGGAGATACGTGGTCCCAAAGGAATCTGCCTAGCCCTCCAAAAGATTTTATTGATAAGATCCAAAGTACTATTTTTGATTTATTTCGAACGGGAAAACTGATAAAGTAAGGAAAATTACTATGTATAACCCCATTGAAAAGGGGGGTTTTAAAAAAATATTTGTTCACAGCTTTGTTGGTGCTCTCAAAACCTCTTGGGTCAAGCGTTATTGTATTAATGCCAACACGGGGTATTGGAAGCTCTTTTATTTCATTCCTCTCTGTCGCCGTCCGGTAGAGAGTTGCTTTTTAATTATAATTTTCATGACCAGGATATTTCCTGCATTTAAAAATACCTTCATTGAACAAATTTGTATGGTTTTGAGTAAGCTTAGCTACCTTTAAGAAACCATCGGAAATTGGGTGTGCAAATCCCTAATAATTTTATTAGAATTGATAATACCATTGTTTATGACAAAAAGCTTTTACGACGCCGGTTTACTGTTTGTTAGGGATATGTTTTTGCTAGATGGGAAGCAATTGTCCAAATAATGCTTTTCTGACCAGTCTTCTACATTGTTAAGCTATTGTATGCTTTATAGAAGACTTCCTTTCACATTGTATATTTGCACGTGAAAAAACAAAATAAATCAAATCAAATAACTAATAATTATTTCTAAACAGTTACTGTGGATAGTGTTATGTACATAGAAAGTAAGACAAACTCTCTGTCTAGAATTCAACTCCCAGAGGATGTATTGTTTTGGTATTTCTTTTCCTCATTTTGCAGTTAAAATATTAGAAAAGCCTATCATTTCTCAATTAACAGTTACTGTGGCGAAGTTGTTATGTTGTATAATTTTGCATATTTATTATTGTTTTTTACAATGACATTGTCAATAAACTGAAAAAAAAAAATTGAGACATACTCCTTGTCTTGAATTCAAACACCAGAGGATGCATTTGATTTTCTATTTATTTTGTTGTGAAGATTAAATATTAGAAACGAGTATTAAATCTCAACAGTTCTCGTGGCGCAGTTGGTAGTGCTCTGGACTGGAGAGACAGACAAACTCCATGTCTCCGGTTCGAACCCCAGACAGAGCATTTTATATTTTTGCTCTTTTACTGATTCCATTCTGGACTTTGAAGTTTAAATATTAGAAACGAGCATTAATTCTCAACAGTTCTAGTGGCGCAGTTGGTAGTGCTCTGGACTGGAGAGACAGACAAACTCCATGTCTCCGGTTCGAACCCCAGACAGAGCATTTATATTTTTGCTCTTTTACTGATTCCATTCTGGACTCTGAAGTTTAAATATTAGAAACGAGCATTAATTCTCAACAGTTCTAGTGGCGCAGTTGGTAGTGCTCTGGACTGGAGAGACAAACTCCATGTCTCCGGTGCGAACCCCAGACAGAGCATTTTATATTTTGCTCTTTTACTGATTTCATTCTGGACTATGAAGTTTAAATATTAGAAACGAGCATTAATTCTCAACAGTTCTAGTGGCGCAGTTGGTAGTGCTCTGGACTGGAGAGACAGACAAACTCCATGTCTCCGGTTCGATCCCCAGACAGAGCATTTTATATTTTGCTCTTTTACTGATTTCATTCTGGACTATGAAGTTTAAATATTAGAAACGAGCATTAATTCTCAACAGTTCTAGTGGCGCAGTTGGTAGTGCTCTGGACTGGAGAGACCGACAAACTCCATGTCTCCGGTTCGAACCCCAGACAGAGCATTTTATATTTTGCTCTTTTACTGATTCCATTCTGGACTTTGAAGTTTAAATATTAGAAACGAGCATTAATTCTCAACAGTTCTAGTGGCGCAGTTGGTAGTGCTCTGGACTGGAGAGACAGACAAACTCCATGTCTCGGGTTCGAACCCCAGACAGAGCATTTTGCTCTTTTACTGATTTCATTCTGGACTATGAAGTTTAAATATTAGAAACGAGCATTAATTCTCAACAGTTCTAGTGGCGCAGTTGGTAGTGCTCTGGACTGGAGAGACAGACAAACTCCATGTCTCCAGTTCAAACCCCAGACAGAGCATTTTATATTTTGCTCTTTACTGATTCCATTCTGGACTCTGAAGTTTAAATATTAGAAACGAGCATTAATTCTCAACAGTTCTTGTGGCGCAGTTGGTAGTGCTCTGGACTGGAGAGACAGACAAACTCCATGTCTCCGGTTCGATTCCCAGACAGAGCACCATGTCTGTGGTTCATGTCCAGACAGAGCCTTTTACTTTTCAACCCTCTGGAGGGAGTGGAAGTATAAATATAAGAAACGAAGTTTCTCCAGAGGGAACCGAAATGGTGTAATTGGTTATTCCATCGTTCAGTAAGCGATTGGTTTGGATTGCATCGGTTCAAGTCCCAGGTGAGTATTTGAAAAAGGAGTTCTGACAAGTGGATAAGGTGAATCCCAAAGGTGGGCGGTCCCCCTCCTCCTGACAGGTGGGTAAGGTGAGTACCAAGGTGAGAGGTGAGAGGGGGTGAAGGTGTGGACAAGGTGAGGTCGCCGCCCCCTCCCCCTGACAAGGTAAAGGCGCGGACAAGTGGAGTTCGCCGCCACCCCTTCCCCCCTGACTAGCTAGTCGGGGGAGGAGGAGTAGTGGAGAAAATGTTTTATAAAAACGACTAAGTCCACACAGCAGGATCTTTAAATATTTGTAAAGCTTTAAAAACTAGAGGCCCACCTAATGGTCTAGTGGTAAAGACTTTTGCTTTTGCATCTCAAGGTCCCTGGCTCAAATTCAACCTCTGCTTTTCCTTTTACAATACTCATGTAAAAGGAAGAAAAAAAAGGAAAAAAATAAGAAAAAAGAGTGATACTTTGAAATGACGTCTTTTTTTTTAATGACAAATCAGTTCATGGACAGGATATACCTTCATCCCTCCCACCACAGTTAATACCCTTCAACTACCTGTCCAGACACAGGTTATCCCTCATCAAATTATTATGCAAATACTAATCAACACATGCAATACATATTTCATAAACATTCTTAGTGATACCTGCATCTACTATTGAGATGGTTGGTTGACAACAGACAGTTATTTTCTATAATGTTTCTATTATTTATAATATCAGCCTGGAGGGCAGTTATTTAATGATACTAAGCAGTCACATGTACATATGGGATAAGCCTATGGCCTTTTTACTTCACACCAGGTAGCTATCCAATTCACACCAGTACATTCTTTTTGGACATTTTTTTTTTTAAATTTGGAAGACCATTTCAACGTGAGGGGAAAAAGAATTGATTTCTCCTAGATAAAAATATTAACCCCATCTTACTTTAGCCAGACAGGGCTTGAATCCATAGGTTTGCTTGACGACAATTTCCCAACAAAAAGGAGTTGGCCTTCCATGGCTGATTGATGATTCAGTTTACAATACCATGGCACCCCTGCTACCATCAATAAAATTGTCTTTAACTTTCATTTATTAACTAAACCTGATTTTGAATTAATTCTAGATAACTTAATTTTTACATTTTTGCCCTCCAGTTTGAAAAAGGAAACGATACTACCATAGCACAAACAACATATATGTGGAAAGGTTGCTCCCTTTCATTGCTGTCTCAATTACACACCCCCCCCCCCCGTTCCGACTACCACACCCCAAATTATATACACGAAGAGTGCATTATTGAAAGTTTCTTTAAATATAGCCTTATCAGTAAACCTGTGCTACTGCAAACTGAAAATTCAATTCAAAGATTCTCCCTCTTCACTTTCATTTCTCCTTCTCTATCCTTCGCCTCACCACCCCCCCCCCCCACCCCTGGTCCTTCCAACTACCATCCATAACTCCTGCCAATATTAAATTCAGTCACCTTAACATCCCCCCATAAAGTGTCAGTCAGTCAAGCACCACAATGTTTGTAGACCAAGAAATCAACAACCGAAACCCATTTTTAAAACTTTAAAGCCCCATCAAATAAAGATGCTGTTTTTTTCTTCTTTTTCTCTAAACAAGATAAACACACAAACACCAAATCCAAAATATATAAAATTCCAATTCCCATTTTGAATATTCTTCAAATTTTGTTTGCCAAGCCACGTTAAAAAAGTGAGTGTTATTCTTTTTGGCCTTCCCCCATCTTTGTGTTTGCATTGCAACAAGGTGTAGTTTTCTATACTAAAAAAAAAGAAATGAAATCAAATAAAACTTAAATAAAAGATGATTACAGCACATGCAGGAGAAGAGTGAGAGCCCTCCCAAATACTACCGGCTTATGTATACAAAAGACCTTTTTTCCAAAATCCTTTTTCCGACATCGTGGCAAATCGAGAGTTACTTTTCACCCCCGCTCCACCATCCACGCAGGAACCCACCCAGACCCCCTTGCGGGGACGATTTATTCTGTTCCAGTTTCTCGTCCAAGGAGGGTAACTCTATATGGCTCAGAGCTATGTCAAAGAAGAGCGGTTTGCACGGTGACGGCTTAAAGTCCAGTGGAAATGTGGTGAAGTTGGGCTTGGCGGCCAGGTCCGGCTGGTTGGCGTTGTACCGGTCAAGCCATTCCGCCAGCGGTCGATTGTCCTTCAGACCGAGTTGCGCCATTCCTTTGCTGATGGAAGGTTCACTGGAATCTGAAAAATGAACGCAGAGAGGTTCTTGGTAAGCCATGGTTTTTTTTTTTAAGTATTCTTGGGTGGAGGGTATTTTCTATGGGTGAGGATAATCCGGAGGGTGGGGGAAGTCAATTCAATTAACTGTGAGAAATGTCATTGAATTAGGAACCACCTATGGCCTATTCTCATCTTTGTAGTAACTTTGTCACCTTGAGCTACGTGACAGTTCATAAGTAGGGGGGGTATATTCGAGTGGAATTTGGGATTCGAATCCCTGAATAGAGAAAGTTTACAAAAGCTTGTTAATTTGCAGTCATTTTTTGTTATTGCTGTCACAAACAGAAATGGATACCCACTTTCTATTATTTATAGATGACAGAGACTGGTTCAATCGCAGTCTACAAGGCCAGATAAACTCTTTATGTTTTTGCTTTCAATTTCTTTATTCTGACAAATTTCGATAGTACAAAAAACGGCAGTTTTGATCGGGCTTTTGATACTTCCTTGTGATCCCTGGACATCATACATTCAGCTACAAGCAAAAATAACTGTTGTCTGTCCTGTCCACCACAATAATCCTATTGTAATATTTTCAGACCCTAAGGGCTAATAGGTCTCTTCCCACATCCCCCCACCAAAAAAAAAAAAAGGTGTGAAAAGGGACGGTGCTGCTTCCAACCGAATGAATCTTTTCACTCATTGTTTAACCAAAAAGAAAAATTTGGGAAAGAAAACAACAGATTATTAATATAAAGGCCATATTTCTCTGAATCATTGTCTATGCTCTGATGGAATACATTTGTTCCAGTAGCAGGGTTCAATTCCCAGGTTCCAAATGGACACGGCAGTTTAATCTGCATTTTCCTGACGATCAGACCCAAAAGATAACATCGACATGTCTCTCCACCGTTATCCCAAAGAAGAACCCTTTCAGAAACTCAAGGGTACTAAAGGGATTTCTTCCTTTTAAATTAACCAGGGTCCTACACAAAATTAACAGGGTAGTAACATGATGGTCTCTGCCTGATTCCCCCTCCCCCCAGCCAATTTCTTTTCTTAATTTTTTGGTATTCATCCTTTCATATATAGTCCATCTTGCATTTTGCCTTTTGAAAAACAAGAATCCTTAATCTTCATCCAAAGCAGCAAAAAGTTTCTTTCCAAACACAGTAAATTGAATATTATATTATTATTATGATTATTATTATATTATTATTAAGTGCATACCTAGAATGGAGGCCACCTGAGCAGAGTACTTCAAGCCGTTGATATCTTGTGCAAGAGTGTCCAATTCCTCTACCTCCACCTATTGATTAAATGAAACCAAAATCTAATCATGATGTCTTCCACATTAAGTGTTTAGGGAGTGTCACTACCCGACAAGCCCTATAGGTTTTTTTTAGTACACTTCCTTTCACAAGTTTTGTTTCTTATCTCCTTCTATGTCATATGTCATACTTATGTTAAAATAGAACAAAAATCAATAAATGAAATGAAATAAATGAAATTAGTTACCTTTTTTTTTAATTCGCGTAAAAGTTTTGTTTTTGTTGTTGTTGATATCAAAACAAAAGGAGTTTAACCCCTGGTCGACCTGGCGAGAGGTCCTACGGGGGATAATAAGTTTGTTTTTATAGAATAGACATTTTTTTTTTTTTTCTTGGAGAGGTTGTCTATGTTCAGTCAAGGAATTGCTGGTAAATGAAGTCTTATATATTTACATAGGACAGGATAGCCATAATCATACCCGAGGTAAGAGTCGAAGAGTCAATTAGGGAGGGATTTCTAAAGGAGAGGAATTTTTTAAGTACTGAGAATTGTGGAGACGGAGTGGTTTCTATTGTTTGGGTAGGGAGTGGTTGTGGTTTCTATTGTTTGGTAACAATATAATCTGTATATATAAGTATACTTGGGCCTAGACCCATTAAGGAAAGGATTTTTTTAATGGAATGAGACTTTAAGTAGTAACAATTGTGAATACAGAAAGGGTTTGGTTTTTGGGTAGTGAGTTGTTGCGACTCTGTATTTCAGGGGGAGGTCTTCAATCAAAGGGTCGTTCTCGAGGTTGTTTTTGTATAACTTGGTGTTGAATTCTTCAAGTCGGGTGAAAGTAGATTTTGTTTCCTGCACGGAGAACGTACAAAGTAGCAATATAGGTAGTGATTTTGAGTGCGAGTCGATAAGCTGTGGTGTGGATTCTGTTTAAAATTTGTTTATTGGGATTAGAGATGGTAAGCAGGGAGATTCTCCCATAACTGAGAATCGGTTTTACTTTGGATTTATAGATTTGGATAATTGTTTTTGGAGGGAAGTTATATTTGTGTGAGAGGATTTGAATGGATTTAAGTTGGAACCAGCAGCGTCCTGCAGTTCTGTTACAAAGTAGATTAAACGATAATTTGCTATCAAAAGTGGTACCAAGGAAGGTTGCATTAGGAGTAGCAGTGATTGAGGTGTTGAAAAGATTAATTTTGGAAATATGGTTATGGTACTTTGAGTTTATTATGGAGAAATTGGCTAGGTTAGATTTTGAGGGATATATTTTTGTTCTCCACATCGAGCACCAATTTTCGAGATGTGTAATTGCTCTTTTAATATTTAGTTCCGTCACATAGATATTTTTACTGGTGCTCCAAATGGCTATGTCGTCAGTGTACTCACTATAGTTGCATTCAGATAGAGGGGGGATGTTCAAATCATTAACAAATAGGGTGCAGGGGAGGGGGCTGAGAACAGCGCCCTGTGGAGTACCTGCACCAAGTGGAATAGGTTTTGATTGTTGGTTTTTGTAGCATATTTTGGCATTGCGCTCACTAAAGAAAGAGGAAAGAAGTCTGGTGTAATTGGAGGGGAGATTAAAGTTAAGTAGTTAAATTCTTATGCCGTTGTGCCAAGTTTTGTCGAACGCCTTTTCGGCATCAAGGAAGAGGGCAGTGGTATCATGTTTTTTTATGAAGCCGATGCTTTCTTTGGAAAGGTGGAAAGTTTGGTTTATTGTAGATTTGTGTGCGCGGAATTAGCCTGACTGATACTGGCAAAGTGATTAATTTGCTCAAGGTGGTTTCTGGTGCGGTTATCTATAATTCTTTCGAAAATCTTACCTAAGGCTGGTAGGAGACTAATTGGTTGATAGTTTTGAATTTTGGTGTGTCTTTACTTATTTCGGTATTAAAATCATTTTGGCGGATTTCCACAGGGTTGGGAAATGACCCAGTCTAAGGAGTTTGTTAAATAATGGGAAAATATGAGAGTTAATGAATATCGGAGGCCGACGGAGGGGAATCTTTTAGCATTAGGTCATTTATGTTGTCAAGACCAGGGGAGGAGGCATTTTTGCATATTCAGTGGCACTATACCAATCATTTATATCTATTTCTTTGAGTAGAGGGATGTTTTTGTTGAGACATCCTTAGAAGTTGGGGATAAAGCTGGTTGCATTAGAGATAATTGTACGGTCTATTTTGTGTTGGAATCTGTTATCGTATGGAGGGCCATCTAAGATATTGAATATAGTTTTCAAGTATGATTCACTAAGCTTTATTCGGTCTTAAGTTTTTGTGATGAGGTTACCTACTTTATCTCTAAGGCATTCGTCTGTATTACCTGTGTTTGGGTTGTAATGGGTTTATGATATTTTTTTAATTTTTCCAAAAGTGTTTTGGGTTTTTGTCATTAATGATTGAATCGCATTTGTTTGGATTCGGTTTTAGTCGACCGCCGATATTTGTCTATTTATTTGTTTTTTTAGGTTGGTTAATTTAGGTTTTTAGAGTTGGATCTGGGGAGATCATATAGGTTCTATGTAGGCGACGTCTGAGTTATTTAGTGTAAGAATATTCCTATTCAGTTTTGGATTTCTGTTTTGTTTTTAATGGGCAGTGTTGTTTGAAAGTATTAAAGATATGTTGGGCAATGCTGTCACAATATATGCCAATGTAATTTAGCTTGTTGTTGTGGTAATTGGCAATAGTGTTGTTTGTTATGATCCCTTTTTAAATGATGTCCAGTCTGTTTTATTGTAATTATACGTTAATTCGTTATTTTGGATGCGACTGAGGTTTATGTCTAGCTCAAAAAGGAGTGGAAAATGGTCACTGATTAGGTCATCTTCTAGGATTTGAATCGAATGAGTTTTAGTTGCAAGGTGGTTTGAGGTTATGGCGTAGTCAAGTAGTTCAGTATTATTGTTTATTGGGTTTATCCTAGTTTTGGTATTTTGGTTAATTATTGTTAAGTTGTGTTTATCACATATTTCTAAGAGGGATATGCCTTTTTCAGATATTTTGGTGCTACCAAAAATGATGTGGTGGGCATTTAAATCTCCTAGTAGTATTGTATTTTTATTAGAAATTTTTTTGATTGTGGATATGGGCTCATTTGGGGACTATAATAGCTAATAATGTGGAGAGGTTTATTGTCTCTTTCGAGTACAATTTCAATTGTTTGGGTTTGTTTTGGAGGAGGGTGGCTTTGAGGTTGTTTTTTTCAGCAATAAGTACTCCTCCCATAGAGCGAGAGATATTGCGTCTGAAAGTTTGGTAACCAGGGATGCTAAGGTGGGAATTTTTATTTAGTTTAGTTTCGTTTAACGAAATGATATCCGGGGAGTGGTTGGCGAATATAGTAAGTAGGAGGCTTAATTTTGGAAGGATACTGTTGATGTTTAGGTGGAGGAACTTGACCGAAGGAGGGAGTGTGCTTGTCATGTAGGTGATTGAGGGGGGCTAAATATTGAAGGATGGTGGAGACGTTCCATAATTACAGTTTCTGGGATATTTAAGTTTAGGTGTTTTAGTGCTAACACGGTGGCGTAACTGGCAAGGTCTTCAGATTTAATATTAATGTTGGCTTTTTGGAAGGTGTATTGTACTAATTCAATTACAAAGGTTGCGATATTAAGTTTTTTTTCAGTGACGATTTTATTTGTTATTTCAATTTTAGGGGTAAAATTGGTTACATTCGCGTAGGTTCTTTGTTCTTGTTGTTTGTTATTATTTTCAGTTTTAGCTTCTTTAAATTTTGGGCATCCTTTGTAAAGGGCGACATGAGTCCCTGAGCAATTGGCACATTTTGGGTTTTCTTTTGGTTTGGGACAGTCTTTAACTCTGTGGTTTTCGCCACATCTGAGACATATGGTTTGATTTTTGCAAGTATGGTGGGTGTGTCCAAAAAGTTGACATTTGAAACATTGAGTGATTTGGGGGGGTTCGTGGTATTCTTCTGTTTTGTGTTTAGAGTATCCTAAGTAGAAACCTTGTTTGATTAGGGATTGTTGAGGCTCTTGTTCTTCAAACGTCATTTTTACTTTCCAAGTTGTATTGTTTGTGGCATGACTAATGAGTCTTTTAGTTTGTATTGGGGTGTATTCTTGGTCTTTGAGTTCTTGTTCAATATCTTTGATTTGAATTTCAGGGTTTATGCCACAGGCTACTACGGAGAAGTTTCTTTGTCATACTTTTTTTTGGATTCTTGGTTTGGGGTTGCCTAGTTTAGTCTTTTGAGTCCATGGTTTCAGGAGGATATTTGCAGATTTAGGGTCATGGGGGTGATTAGGATGTCGTTACTACGAAGACGGTTTATATTTGAGATCATGGCATTTGGTTTTTCTTCATTGATTAGTTTAGCAAGTGTTTATTGGGTTTTTTGATAGTTCTGGTAAGATTCCTGATACAATGATTGTTTGAGCGGACTTTTTGGTGGTTGGTTTGGAGTTAGGAGATGGGTTTATTTCAACGTAGATTGGACGTTGTCTTTTTTGGCTATTTTTGTACAGGGATCCAGTCATTAATGTCTATGTCAAAATCAGAGAGGCTTAGGTTTTCGACTAGGAGGGCGGTTATAGGTGGGTAAGGGGTTGTCATATTGGCAAAACAGCCCCTTCCCTACGGGTTTTAAATGGCTTCTATACAATGAAATTGATCATAAACTTCACTTACCAGAAAGAATTAGTCTCCAGCCTAAGACGGCGGACGGAAAGAATAGGAACTCCTTTTGAAGAGACACACTATGAATCGAAAGTGTACTCGGCAGCGTTGTGTTGGTATCCAAGGACGCGTACGTTTTGTAAATGGCGAGTAAGTCATAGAGTGAAGGATGATGGGGTGGCGCTATGTCAAAAAGCTAACTGTTGGCCAACATAATCCACAGAACCCTAAGGAAAGGAGAGGAATGCAAAAGAAATTAGCCAGTTTTCTTCAAAGTAAGTCTCGTACATTTAGCACAAAACATTAAACACTAATTAGCAACTAATTCCAACAAATTTTAGGCTGTGATTGAAACTTTACTGGTGGAAACATAATTAAATATATATTACATTTTTATGAACCTTTCTTTCTTATGACTAACCTTGACTGTATATTGCAGCTTTCCAGCTTAGCTGGTGTTTTTCCATCAAATCAGCTCATCTTTGAATTTTCTGATCTTGACAACAATCAACTGTCTTTTTAATTTACCACAACCCAGACCACACTAATTGGCAACTCTTTCCAACAATCTAAGGCAACAATCATCAATTTAAGACAACCAAATTACTAATTACAAAATGATGCCAACAAACTAAGGCACCGGGTCTCATTAATTTAGCACAAAACAGACCACACTAATTAGCAACTCATATCAATAAACTAAGGCAGAACTTATCAATTTAATACAAACACACCACACCAACTACCGACTGGTTCCAATAGGCTAAGGCTGAGGTCTTATACATTTAGCACAAAAATGTCTCCTACATTTCTAATTAAAAACTAATACCAATAAACTAAGGCACCATGTCTCAATAATTTAGCACAAAAACAGACTACATTAATTAGTATCTCATGCCAATAAACTAAGACACCAATTAGCTTCATTTTGGTGTTGTCATGGTTGCTTGGAATGAGTGGAATGTGTTACTCTGTACAAACTATATCATGGAACTTGTTCAGCCTTTCTGTAAGAATAGTAGTTTAGCACAAAAAAAACAACATCAAATACCGACTGGATCCAACAGGCTAAGGCACCATGTCTCATACATTTAGCACAAAAACAGACAACACCAAATACCGACTGGTTCGAACAGGCTAAGGCACTGTGTCTCGTACATTTAGCACAAAAACTGACCACACCAAATACCAACTTGTTCCAACAGGCTAAGGCACTGTGTCTCGTACATTTAGCACAAAAACTGACCACACCAAATACCTTTTTCAATAGGCTAAGGCACTGTGTCTCGTACAGTTAGCACAAAAACAGACCACACCAAATACCGACTGGTTCCAACAGGCTAAGGCGTGTCTCCTACATTTAGAAATGATCTTGACAACAATCAACTGTTGAGAGGACAAGACTGATGTTCATGATACTGGCTCACACTGATGTTTTCCTTGAATCTTACTTTTTCTCCAATTTCTGTTAATTCACCTCCAGATAACACTTCCAGATCTCTCTGTAGAGGACAGGCTTGAAGGATCTTCTCGTATTTGGTGGAGATTATGATCTTTCAACCACTTCTTCTAAGCCTGATCCAGCTTCATTACAGACATCCAAGACTCACAATTTTCCTTCAATTTTCTTCATCTTCTTCTTTCACCTGAGACAGTATTGTAAAAGATAAGATTTCATATATTGGAAAGCAGATAGACATTGCAACTAGACTCATTTGTATACACTCCCTCCCTTCCTCCCCTCTCCTCCCCCTGACTACCTAAACAACCCTGACTGCTGCCTCATTGATATAACTATGTATAAACAAATGTATATGATTGTGGTTTAATGGCAGAAATAAATGAAACAAATACCTGAGCTTAAATATTTCTGTGTTACTATAGTAAACTGCATACCCAAACGGAAGCATTACGGAATCTTCAATGTCTCAGACCTCTAGCAGGATGATACAGTCACAGTTCATGGAGTCTCCTTGTGAATCAGTGTGGCCAATGCAATGCTGTAAAGACAAATATCAAAGCAATATGTACAGTATATATATACCTTTGGTGTGAAATAAATGTTAGTATTTTTTTTTAAAGTAGTTTTACATAAGATCATCTTCCAGTTTGCGTATGCAGATACCTTTTTGATGAATGTTTAAAAACATGAATAAACTGTACCTCTTTTTGTTACTAAGTGCCTGTTTATTTTTAATACTTGCAATATGACTCTTTAATGAACCTTACTAGACATTGCTATCAAACCTATGGAGTACTTCGTAAAATGCCAAAACTTCCTTTGATGTATATTGTTCACTATAATGGTCAAGCTGATTGAAAGGAATGAATTCAACACAATTTGAGAACATTTCATCAGCCAAACAATTTGGAGAGCATTCATGAGGAACTGGAAAATTGAAAAATGTCTGAAATAATCATCATTCTTGAAACGAGAAACTTGACAAGTGAAATAAGGACCGACACTTAAGCTACAACATGTACACTTAGCAAAGATGAAAACTGGCTTTTCAGCCAATACACAAGTACCAACAACATATTAGTATATTCATGGTAAACCCTCATGTGCTTCCATGACTTCTAGCACCTGTGTAATAATATTCTATATCAACAAGGACAGAGATACTATATCTTGTACTTATCTCTCAATACTCTTAATATGTGTTTACCATGAGTTGTGTTTCTCACAACTTTCAATCAATGTTTTCAAATTAAAAACCAAATTAAAGACAATTACTCAACAATGAGAGGTTGACTTAGCAAAGTTTGAATTCGGTTTAATAATAATCAAAGTTTCAGTGAAACAGTTCTGCAGACCATAAAATCATGCCTTAGGCATCAAAAGAAGGCTACAGTATGATCTGATATAGATATGCCAAGAGTTGGACCAATACTGTTAAGCCTAGCGTCAGGTCAAAATTATGCTAGTTGATCAAATTAATACATGTATATCAATTTAGTTGCCTATGCTAGGTAACATCAGCTTTCATGGAGAGTTTTCTCCATACTTGAACCATCACTAACCAGGCTTGGGGTAATCGTAATCAGTAATCGTAATCAATTACAATCGATTACATTTTTTGAAGTAATCGTAATCGATTACTTTTGTGTAATTACAAAGTAATCGTAATCGATTACAAGGGCAAAGTAATCGTAATCGTATTACATTTATGATTACAGTGAAATTTGAATGAGAAGGGCAAAATTAGTAGAAGTGATTAAAACTAATTCTTACTATTTGCTTTTAGTGTGACCAAAGAAGTGTTCCTGCTTCTAGAATTCTCTAGCACAATAAACATAAATTACTGGGGATTTGATCGCCATATTCAAGGATTTTTATAACCTGAATTATTCTGTTAAAAAAAAATCACTGCAAATTAAGTATTTTGGTGGATCAGAATTTGCTTTACCAGAGTTGACCACTTTTTGATGAAAATAATTTACTTTTACTTTGGCCTTCCATGTCCCATGTACTGTGGAATGCCCCATATCAAAGCTGTTTAGTTTTATTTTGGTGTTATAATGTAAAAGAGTTTTTAGTTTTGCTGCTATGCAGAAACTATTAGTTTACAAAATATAGTGTTGCATGAAAATCTTCATTTGTTTTACTTTAGTATTTGTCTGTTTACTCTTTGTCTGTTTAAATTGTATATTTTACTGGACTTATGGGTTACACATCTTAAACGTGTTAAGGCATAAATGTGTAATGCCTGGTAGGAATTGTAGATATACTTCCACAATTTTGTCCGTATATACTGTAAATGCCCTTCCTTTGCCCTATTTCATTGCCCTATTTCCCGGCAGAGAGTTATATTAAACAGATATGCAGAGGATTGTGCAAGTAACCACAAAGTAATCGTGATTGTAATCACGATTACATTACAATGTAATCGTAATCGATTACTTCAACTTTAGGCTGTAATCGTAATCATACATTCTCAAGTAATCGTAATCGATTACATTCAGATGTAATCGCCCCAAGCCTGTCACTAACATCAATTAGACCACAGAGCTAGGCCTAATTGCTTGAGAATTTCATTTTACAAAGTACCGTTGCTTGAATAAGAAGCCTAGGATAGGCTAGTTCGTCCTCATCTCTATCTAGCCTTCGCTTTGGTAGGCTAGCCTAGGTTTCCCATTTTCATTTGGTGGTAGGCCTAGCCTGGGGCCATTTGTTCCCTCCCCTAACAACGTTATTTTCCTCCCACTTAAAAGTTGAGTAACTTACCTCCCCTACATCATAGGGGAGTCAAGTACGTTTTCACTGGAAACTAACATTTCCAGGGGAGTTAACTAAGGTTTTTCATGGGAGGCATATTGGCTAGGCTATGTGGAAAGAATAGATGCTGTAAGTGGAATAACTGTAAGAAAAGATTTAAAGGGAGAAAGGTAAAGTTTAAGGGTGAAAAATAACATGGTTAAGGAAACTAACATACTATTTTCAAGGGAGGAGACTGTTGTTCTGTAGGCTCTGACTGCATATTCTTGTAGAGTAAAGCTAAAGAAAGTTGTGATAGTATGAAAATAGAAAATGTGACCAGGTATCTTCCTTGTGTAACTGTTCAGTGATTGGAAGATAAAAAATGTTTGTGAATAGGCCGGATTGTTTGCATAGGATTGTATGCGAACATGGGGTAATTTACATGCGTGGAATTCATAGTGGTAATGGGTTGTTTGCTTGTATGGCATTCATTGTGGGAATGAAATAACATAGACAATTGAGCCTATACAGTAGGTATGCCCTCCTTGGTTCCTCTCCTTGTTTTCCTATTTACCAGTTTCTTCAATTACTACAAGTACAAGTGTCTCTTTGAAATATGTTCCTTTCTTTCACCAAACTCTCCTAAATCACAAGACACATTTACTACGTACAGTTGCTTCACTATACCTAAATTAATTCTTTCCACAGCCAAGCCGTCTTTCTTTCCTCCCCTGAAAACGTTGGTTTCAACCCCTGAAAATAATTTCAGGGAGGAAACTACTGTTTTTATTCTTGAAAGTTGGAGAAGAAACCAACGGCCTTGCCTGTCATGATGGAAAAAAAAAAGGAAAGAAAGAGAGCTTTCATCCTAAACTAATTTGTCCGGCTGCGAGTTAGTTTCTTTAGGATGTGTTACTGTTAAGTGCTAGATGGCATAGCCTAGGCTATGGTAGGCTACTCTGGTAGGAATTTAAAGACATTTAGGCCTAGGCTAATTAAGTTAGGCCTAGCCTAACTGTACTAGGCTAGCCTTAAACAGAAAGTAATTAGGCCCAACCAGCTAGGTCTAGTATTTTGTCGGAAGATATAAAGTGACTTACTTTACTTACGTTAATTGTCTAGTGAATATCATATTAGGCCTAGATTAGCATTCCAACTAGTATAGACGCCAGTGCCTACGTGAGCTAGCCTATCGTTAGGCCTAAGCGATACTATTATATGATAGGCTAGCGTAATTTCTCACGCTCGCTGACACAAACAAGGTGAAGTACTAACTTGCTCCACAAAACTAATACACAACCTTCGAGCTGGCGAATATATCTGCCATTCACATTCTTTGGCAGTTACCCCCAATACAGAATAGGCTAGAAATTACAATTACGTATGAATTGTTAGCCAACGGCTGCCAAGAAGCGAACTGCACTGCTCGTGTAACCTTTCGTGAGCTTTATATACAGATCATAATTCGCGCTCCGTTGCTTAACCTTTGACCATGACCGTGTGCGTCTATGGCAAGCCATGTGGGACAAACACCGCATAATATATCAACGTATTAATTGAAAAAAAATAATAAACTAGCAATGACATGCTAGATGCATATCCATTTGAAATCATTACATTTACAACGAAGCAATTCAAATGGTCTCATGACATAGGCCTAAGGTCATTAAACATGTTGGTCAAGATAATTTATTGAGTTCGCTGCGAATCTCGTCAGAAAAGTTGTTTTAATGACCAATATATCATTACCCGAATGGATTGGTCTGGCATTAGGCCTAGGCGGGACAGTAGGCCTACTGTCATGATCAACCCGGGGGGGGGGGGGGCGAGGGTGTAGGTCTGGCGTATCCATGGGACAGACATTCTAAAGATAATAATTTACACTTTTTGAGGGGGACTCTTTGGGCGAATCTTGACATAAAAATGTCAGCCTAAAATTGTTTAGCTAGCTGCATGAACATTTTCAGATACAACAAATTTTGGCAAAAACTGCTTGAATTTTGTGATAAAATGTCACATTTGAGATTTTTTAGATAAATTGTCTGAATTTTTAACCCATTCTCCAATATAAATGAAGGTGTTAAATGAAATTCACTGTTTCTGTGATCCATGTAGAGGTTTTGTTCTTAAAGTACATTCTAACCTTTTTGTGCAGAGTTCTAGAGCATCTGTTCCTTATGCATGTCTTGAAGTAGAGGTTGGGTAAAGTAGAGGTTTGCTAAATTTTAATAGAATCAATAGTTATATCTACTTCAGTTGCTGTAACTGTATCTTAGGTGCCCCCCCCCCCCTCCCTCTGCCAGGTTTCATCTAGGATGAACCACTGGTGCTGTGATCGAGTGGATAAAGGCAATGGTATTTGAAGCAATGAGGTTTGGCAATCAGGAGGTTCTATGTAAGGTGGGTTTATCATCCAAGAGCAGTCTACAGTTTTCCCATCTGAAATGAGTTTCTAAATTTTATATAAAATGTTGAATTGGAAGCCACCCGTAGTGTAAGTTGTGATCCATACGCCTGTGCGGGCTTCTCCCACATTTGTGTTTGGTTAAGCTTTGTAAAAATAACTGCTCATTATTATTATTACAATGGCCGTGTAACCCCATTCTTATCTTTGGAGTGGGGGGAGGGGGTATCTGCACTTGTTGGATGTGTAGTGCAATTGGACGCCAAGATTAAGAAACAGAAAACCACATTTACATAATGTTACAGCTCTGATATAAATCTTAGCTTTATAAGAAATACTCAAAGGACAGCCATTTATTTTACCACTCCGTGGAAGCTGGAATCCTTTTTATTTATCAACAGCATACATACACACCATAAGTGAATGATAATTAAACAGTAACATAAAAGATAAAAGTACTAAAACTGAAAACATGATAAGAAAATGACATCCCTTGATGAAAGTACAGTGAACTGGAGCCTCTGGAGAGAGATGTATACTAATACAAGCCTTTTAATTAGGTTGTGATATTGTGTGTTCAATCACATCTATAATAATCAACAATGTGGGTAATCATTAATAAGTACTCATTTGAGTGTGAAAATACTGCCTACAGGTTGTCAAATAATTCATTGTTAACAGTTAGATCATATAGCAAACAGAACAAGTAGCTACAAAGGAACGTACTTCCTTCATAAAATATCGCCCCAAGTGTCTTGCAGCATATATTATGTAACTTAATTATACTCAACTATCAGAGTGAACAACAGAGTAAACAACTCTACAGTAAAGGCCACCATTTGAATACTGTACTATCTTCTAAATGAATGGAAACAGTTAAAAAGATAGTTCATACTGTTCCAGTCTTTGATACACTGGGTATGAAACCGGTGGGGATTATAAAGGTAGGTTTTACACGCTTCACCATGATGTAAGAAATATAAGGGTAATAAAAGGAATATCATACCATCAAAGAATATATAACATTACCTCAAAGGTCACTGTACATCTTGTCCTTTGATGTTAAAGTCTCACTATGCATTCCATCTGGACGGTCTGAATAATAATGTTTTGGAGGTTTCCATTCTCGCTCGTTCTCTGAGATTCGGCCAAAATATTTGGCAAACAATGCACCTACTAGATTGTCTGCTTATTAACTACACAATGGTACCAAAATACGTTAGGGAACAGTTTGTTCATGTTTATAATGGAAGGCATAATGGGGCTTTATACCTAAATATCACATGAAAGTAAGTACAAACAATGAAGGATATTCATCAGAACACAACTACGAGGCAAGTTATAAAACCAACCAATTTACTCAGTTTTGAAATGTAAGTAAAAACAGAGGAGCTGTGTGCTATTCATGACCAACATTTTTGTTTGTGTTTACGTCATATGAAAATCTCAAAATACCCATATCCCAATGGATTTAAAGAAAAAATTGAAACCATAGAAAATAAGTTGACAGTCGGGTCAAGTAGCTACTGGATAGTTCCCTAAAAACACTTTAATGAGTTTTACTTCAGCACCATCGAAATGGGTGCAATTAGTCCGTAAATATATGATGCTTGGCATGGCAAAACATGGATGGGACAGATATTGAGACTTTCATATTTAGAAAGGACAGAAACAAACAAACAAGCAGAGACTTAAAGTTGAATCCAGATGTCCTTTTATCACTGAATGGAGAATCGGTTGAGAGAGCATTTCAGAGACGAAGCCTGAATTGAAAGCTAAAAGATCAATCAAGTTTGTGAAGTAGCATTTAACGTACTACACTTTTCATTCAATTCTAATTACCACCAGGTGAAGGCAATATAATGCAATATTTCTGTACGAAACCCTTGGTGTATTTCTCCCCCTCCAACCTACGCCCAAAGAGGTGCAACTTCACATGGCTAATTAGCCTGATCACCTCTGTCCCTTCTGCTATATGAAAAGTAAAGTAAGACATCTTAATCCTCTCTTACATTTGATCTTTCTGTGGTTTTAAGAATTTTGCATATTTTAAATATTCAGGGTGGCATTTAACCCCCCCCCACTTCCCCACACCCATCACCCTTCACCACCAAGAAAAATGAAAATGGATGAAGTAAACAGGGTAAGAGAGAACTTCAGTTGCTACTGATGTTTGTTCTAATAATGTCCTAATAGATAATACGGAAACCTCAAGTCTGCAATATAAATCCACCGTGACAAAATGATGATATTTCGGTTGCTTTTATTCCCAAAATGCGCTATTGTTCTTGTTTTGTTATTAAATTTATTCCCTATTCCTGTTGGCCTGGTTACATACCGTCACGAGAATCCGACAGTGGCGCATCCTGGTCGACCGAGTGGGGAAGAATACCAAAACTTGCAACATCAACGACAACGACAGAGTAAATACAGACTTGTGACACGTTGTGACAAGTTGTGACAACGTCACAGCAAAATCACATCATTGTAGCAAATGCCCAAAAAGATGGCTGAATTAAGAAAGAAAACAGTTTCTCCTTTCTCCCCTCTTTTTGGTCGAGGCAACATCCCAGTTTGGAGAGAAAGTCAAGCAATTTTGGGGGATCTAGTTTAAGGAGATTGAAGAAAGACAGGGTTTAAAGGTGACATGCACTACTGTAATTTGACTAAAAGTGGAGCTATATTCTATGCAGGCAATTTAGATTAAAGGAGCACTTTTTTCCCCATTTTTTGTTGTTTTAAACTGTTTGTTAGCCAAACACTAAAGCTAGAAACAGTAAAAACATGGTAAAGACTAACGCTAACAGCTAGTATGGACATAGTCGGAGGTTAAAACTTCCTCTTTGTGTAATTTCTATCATTTGAACACCAATTATGTTCGTATTTGATATGGAATACATGGTTTGGGTTTTTATTGAGATTTTTCAAGCTGAATGCTACTTTAACTGAACAATAAACATAGAGTCTGGCAGGATCAGAACCGATGTTTTCAGAAAATCTGGCAAATCTAAAATAATATTCTTTGAGAATCTCCTAGATATTAATTCTCTAAACTATAGTTTCATTATGAAATTATCTTCTTGTATTTTTTTTCTTTCTGATGTTCAGCAAAGATACACACATTACCATAAAAACATTTTTTCATGCAAAAAAAGGGTGAAAGTGAAGCTTACGAAAACAATATCACTTCAAAAATAATTTCAAAACAAAACATTCAATTGAAAAGTAAACAAAAGCTGCAGGCAAGTCTTTCAAACATGTGAGTCTAGTCAAAACAATCCGAAAACAACTGCAATTTGGGGGTGGGGATAGGTGGGGGGTAGAGGTTGGGTAGAACAGCACTGATCAAACCGAGTTCACCAACAAAAGTAAAGCAAAGCATTGATTTATGACTCACATAAAAGGTGACATGATTTCTACACTTAAAACCAATCACTGTGTGTAATCATTAATGAAGAATATCAAAACAAGCCATAACTGAAAGATATTTGTTTCCGAGTAAGCTGGCTTTAGTAAGTTGAGATTGATCAATTAATTCGATCTTATCAATGGAAGTTTGTTCAACCTATTGATTTTAACATGAAGTGCAACTCCAGTGGCATGTCCAAGTACTAGCTTCAGTGTCAATTTACCCACACATTTTACTGGGTGGAGTGGGGTGGGGGGAGGAGGGAGGAGTGGCTAATATCTCAACTTTTCCCTGTAGCTCATGTACTTTCTTGTGGTACATTCACTGATATTACTTACATAGAACCTAACGGAAGGAATGTCGAGACCATCCGTCATTTTCACCACACTTTAATAAGTACACATGAATCGTATCCTAACGACTGTCACACCAGGCACATTGATAAAACAAAATTGCCCCCCCCCCTCCCTTTTATTTTCTCTCTTTCTATTACTTAGTGCTTGTTTTGGATTAATGATGAAGATTTTTACAATTTTTCTAAGCAAGGATACTTAAGTTTTTGGCAGCCCATTGGTAGGTGCGGTCAAGATAATGCTTAATCAAATAACATAAAAATAATTGTTGGGATTGGGGGATAGGCCAGCCAAGCTATTACCTAACTACAGACAGAAAAAAAAAGACTTTCTATTCTTAAGTAAACTGGTACCTTGATCAAACTTTACCATATTATTAGATCTTGATCAATGTTTACAATATTACTAGAGGGTCATCGGGCTGATACAGGTGGTTTACTCTCGAACCAGTGTAAAAGCTTAAATGAAACAGGACACTGTTGTGCTGGAATGAGACGCGTTAGAACACAACAGGTAGCGAGGGCGCTTTATTCTGTCCTTGTCTACAGTAGCATACCCGTACAACTGCTGTGTAACCCTACACCAACTTATTACGGTCTTGTCCATGAAACAAAAAGCCTTATCAGCTGACATACTACCGAACTTAGTGGGTATACTTTATACTAGTATGCAAATCATAAACAATCTATAAACAGAAATAGGTGGGTGGCTCTGCTCTTCATAATCTAAAACAAGAGATATCCTTTAAGAATGAGGACTTAATAGATAAATGCAGAGGGGGTGGGGAGAAGAATGGAAGGTAGAGGGGGCCAGAGACTAGGAAAATTCCAACGCACCTGTGTTCTGCAAGCATCTCCATAAGTTATACCTGCCAGAACTTCAGAGTTGGGTCCAGGGTGCGTCTTATCCCCAAAACGCTCTTGCCTAATCTGAAATTCAAAGAGTAGACAACATCCTCGTTGGTAACATTATAACACTTCTATTCATAGTCTCTCTGCCATTAAGGATGAGGCATTAAAAATTCATGCCTTTTGCCACCGCGGTCCTGGCACCAGCTGCAAGGAGCATGTGGCATGAGTGCTAAATGCCTTGTTCTGTTGGATGCAGGTGTGATCTCATCAATTTTTCATTTCTGGGTAATATGGTTACGGAAATTTCACCGACAGACACTCTTTGGGACATCTATCAAAGATGTCAGAATGACAGAACACATAACATAGCACTAAGAAGACACATAACATAACACTAAGAGGACATTGAATCTACCATAAAAATACAAAAGTAGTAAACAGCACAACTTAAAAAACTTTCTTGGGTGAACCCTCCCTACATGTGGAAATGGCTCCCTAAATGGGGAGTCCACTCCCTACAAGGGGAGAACCCTACCTACGTGGGGAGTCCGCTTCAACGAATCCAGGGCAACACCCACTGATACACTTTTACATTATCTTTTTTTTTTACCACTTTTTCTATAACATACCAGATACATCATTCACTCCTCGGAAGACCGAATTAGGGGAAAGGCAAAAAAATGGGAAAGAAGTGAGAGGAAGGAGAAAGTGGTGACAAATAACAAAAATAAAACAATCAATTAGAAATAACAGTGTATAACATCATCAACATACAGTTTAAACCTTCTTCTTGTACTCCTTATGATCTTGTCCCTGACTTGCAAACTGTTGTGGATCGGTGATAGCGACTGCATCACCACTCTTGGGGTCCTTGTTACCTACCCACTGTGAAAAAAGTAACCAGAGAGAAGAGTTGTGGATGACGCATAATCACTGGGTTTCCATTTGGCCTGTTTCCTACAAGATTTCTAACCGCAGGAGCGTAGCCAGGGGGCAAAGGGGGAGACCGCCCCCCCCTTGATTTTTTTTTTGTATTTTTTTTATGATATCAAAGTTTTATAGTAGCTGTTATAAGAGGTTTTAATATTTGTTCACCAATAAATTAACTGTGTCTGAATTTTCGAAAATTCCCTGACCAACATTCTTCATCATACTTCCCTCTACTCGTGCAATTTTGACCGGTCTGTTAGGGGTTGAAGGTTTTTTTTCTATATTGGTTGTCCATACATGATATTTTGTGCAACATTATGGGCATGTTTGAAGTGAATTTGTTTATTCAAATTCTGAACAAATAATGGGCTTTAAAACCTCAAAAAGTGGGGCTGACGGGTATTGTGGGCCGTTATGTAGTATTACCTACAAAAGCAATGATCCACAGGAGATGCAATGAGGTCCAACATGATGTGTGACTGGTGTCAATCTTAAAATAGGTAATGGATGAAAAAAAAAACTATTTGGAAAAAACTTGGTTCTCAGGCAAAAGTGTTCATATGGTTGGTCATTTTCAAGCCTGAGAAGTGCCATTTTCGGTGATCTGGGGGCTACCAAAACCAGAAATTTTCTTGTACGCTGCGTGCCAACCGATGGTGGCGCTCCGCTTAGATAGTAATATACAAAATATAACAAAGCGCGAGAACAATTCGGGGGATGAAAGTTGCTACGCGCCTGCACCCAAGCAAATGTACCCCATCAATATTTGAAACAAATCACCGCCCCGAATCACATTGTCCAGAATGGTGACAATCCCGCTTCCCCCTCGACACCAAAAACCCTTCTAACCCTGTTCTCCCTCTGAAAAGATCAAACATTTGCTAAATAAATAGCAAACAAACAAAGGATGACTAACTTCTGATAATTCCATCTGTAGGACATTTTAGATTTAGATTTTTTTGTTTCTGGAAAGTGCTAAAATCAAAACATTTTCATCACCTTGGCAAGTGCCTCTTCGATGTCTTGAATTGTCAAAGTCCCCAAATTGCCCAAAATTAAGGATTGTGTCGGGTGATTCTGTCAAACGGATGATGTGCCTACCACCAATTACATGTCACTACTACTCAGGTGTATCTTTGTCTTGTAGCCCTCGTCTTCCCCTTTCTCTCCCCAGTTGGCGTACTTTTGAGCTACCTCCACCTTGGAGTATGTGTTTGGCGTGTTCAGCCATTTCGTCTTCTCCTCTGCCTGCCTCCTGTTCAACATCTTGATCTGTGACTCCTATCTGCTCTTCTCAAATTCGTTGTCGTAGATGTAGATGAAGTTGGTGGAGGCTGCTGGGTAGGCGACGTCGCTCTTGGGCTTCAGTTCGTGTCTCACAAACGGCTGGCCGTACACGTTGCCTGTTATGTAACCCTGTAACAAATTAAAAAGTTCCTGTGATCAAATTTTTGTGCTGGTTGCAGATCTAAGTCACTCTTACATCTAACATCAGCAGCACAACATTCCTCCATCTTTGTCTTCTTTGCTGTTTTACTTATGAAATGATTACATATCAAGTCTTCCACAAGTATCTCTTTGAAAATCTCACACATTCGCTGTCTTTGGTGCATTCAGGACAAACTAATTGGAACATTCCGTTTCTATGCCATTTCCATGAAATACTGCACAATTTTGGATGCAGGTGATCTTGAAAATATTTTCAAAATGGGTGGGGTGTGCGACAGATCACTTGTAGGGAGCTTCATGAAGTTCCCCAAACCGATAAAGTTTGGATTATGTTCAATAGCGTATGAAACCATTCTGATTATTAAGTCAAGAGCTTGCCAATACTATATATATTGAATCTAAGAGAGTATCAAGCTGTAACAATTAGAGTTTCAAGTAAGACACAAATCAAATCAAATGGTGTATCCAACCATCCTGATACGTCACAGCTGTTTACTTTGACTGAACGAAGCTACCTGCTTATCCACACTGACTTCCTACAACTCACTTCTCACTGAATTATCTCACTTAATAAAGCGTATTAGCTTGGTACACATATGATCAAAAACCTCATACGTTAACTAGCGACGCAATCGGTTGGCAATTAGCATAGTAAATGCTTGCTATGTCTGCCCAGATCTTTAAATGCAAATAAGGCTAGTTGGTCTGCTGCACAGACGTTGCAGGCCAAGTGAGTTGGAATTTTTGCATTTTGAAATCTTACCATATTGTCCAAATGTCTCACCATGGCTTCGTACTCCAGTTCAACGACCTTCAGTTTGTGTCCTGTCTCACTGACCCCACCTGCGTTCTTGGCAGTCCCTTCGCCGACCTTGTCTCTGACTTCATCCGGTAGGTGGATGACATTATCCAGGCCCGGCCTACGGCATGTATCTGTCACGAATAATTAGCATACGGTAAAGCGTTTGAATGCAGTTTGTTGTTACATTATCGAACACAAGTCTAACGAGCGACTCTTTTAATCTCTCTTATTCCTCCTTCGTCGTTTCTCGTCGCTGAATTTGCTCTGCTGGTCCTAACACTACTAAGGAGATTCTTATATTCTAGATTAGATTCTTATATTTGTCATCTTGTATATGCCATCCGAGGAATGAAACTCAACAATTTCATATAAGAGGACGACAACATCGTACATGATTTGCCGAAGAAACCATCTGTTTGGCGTTCATGCTTCAAAAATACAAGACCCACTAAAGAGTCGTTTTTAGCTTAAATCCGGTTTGAACTTTCGTCCTTTTGATGAAACCTTTGAATCCTTCTCAATTGAAGCATTTTGTCTTCCATCTCTCTGTCAAGGGACAAAAGAGCTAAATACTGCCATTACAGAACAAACACAGAAATGCACTTCTCCTTCAACAGGCAAATATTTGAGCAACTGTCTGTCTGGGCAATAATACTTCACTTGTTCCTATCCAACAAAAAAAAAATTGTCTGTCAACAAAACTGGACCAAACTTGGCTATTTGATAAGTTGCTCTTTAATGAACAAAAAGATGTCAACTTCTCTATGGTGGATATAACCAATGCCTGGATTCTGCAAGGCACCTTGATAGCAAATAGGCAAAAGCATTATGTACAATATGTATGAGGTACAATAGAAGCATTGTAACACTATCAGGAAAATGGAAGTTTGTGTTTATAAGCCTCTTCTCCGAACGATTTGATACAGAATCCTGTGGACGCCTGCGGGCGCAAGCTGAGCTCATCAAACTTACAAAGACCCTCAGGAGCATCCCAGCTTTCCTTTCATGATGTTAGTGTCATCACATTAGTATTTATAATACCCTTTCTGGCCAAGG
The DNA here is from genome assembly GCF_037975245.1 of Apostichopus japonicus. Lineage (NCBI taxonomy): Eukaryota > Metazoa > Echinodermata > Holothuroidea > Aspidochirotida > Stichopodidae > Apostichopus > Apostichopus japonicus. The sequence goes on from NC_092572.1 coordinate 16,841,248, forward strand.
TGAAGTGCACTGGCGCGACAGTATTTGAATATACCGCGGAGGATTGAGAACTGAAGCCTTTCCAAAATCTCATCGATCATATTCATAGACTTACTGTTTTAGTATTCTGTGCTTAATACTCCCTTTTGAATAGATATTTATTCCTCTTGAATGTTATTCAACTTTTATTAGCAGATTGCATTTGAGTTAGCAGAAATAAATGTTTCAGTTTTTGAGTCGGACTAAATTTATTCCAGTCCTTGCAGCCCGACTGAACTTTATTAACATTAGGCTGAAACTTGGAAGAAAATAAATTTATCCCACAGCGATAGGCCTAAATATCCAATAATGGATGTTCAGAACTTGCTGCAGTTATCCAAGAATATGGAAAATATTGTTGACCCATCGAAGAAGACCAAGCCTCAAAAATGTGTTATTTATTGGATGAAAGATCAACAAGTTAGTACAGAGTCGGTGATGGACAAAGCAAATGCAACTGGAAATGCAGTCTGCTTAATAAAGTGGAGAGGAAAGGGGCCGTATTCTAGAAAAATCATCAAAATAAGTGGTATGTTGACCTTTTTTCTGTTTCATTTCTATGTGTAATCATTTGAAACTTTCTGACAGTGGCACAATAACCAAGTTCAACTTCTAATTTTTATGTTCAGAGTACATTCACAGTATGTGTGGCAGAAACCAGTGGACAGAGCCACAGCCACAAGAGATGAACAAACGGTTTGCATACAAGTGCACGAATGCTCCAAGATACATGAAATTGAAGAAGCTGTATTTTATTTTAGGTTTGTTTGTAATTTTATAGTTGTTGAATAACAGAATTCTGGTTCTTCTCATTATTTGTTTGGAGAATTTTAATCAATAACTAGGACAACAAGCTGGCCAAATTCCTAATTCTCCTTACTTGGAACTGATTAGCATACAAGTATTCAATAAGAATTCAAGTAAGTATTCAGAAACCTGTTAAGCCTTCATAAAATAACTAATTAGCATACAAGTATTTGAATACTAGCGAATAAGTATTCGAGTAACTATAAGTATTCATCAGAGCCGAATTATTTAAATTAGCAAATACTTATATGTAAATGAGCTAAGTATTCAAATAGCTATTCCAAATCTACTCGAATACCTATTTGAATACCTATTCGAATACCTATTTGAATACCTAACAGGTATTCAAATACTTCACTCATTTACATATTTTGGCTCTTACGAAGGCTTATAGTTATTCGTATTAGTATTGGAATACTTATTTTGTACTGTGTGTTATATGGTATATTTTCTGAATACTAAGGAAATCTTTGAATACTTTTTGAATACTTATCGACTATATTCGTGTTAGGTAAGGGTAACTTTATTAGAAAGCAGATAATCCGCTTTGTAACGACCATTGTTTGTTACCCAGACTCGACAAAAAAAACCATAAACACACACCGATTGATAAAATTGTAGGTTGACAAAACCCAGACAACCAACTCTTGATGCTGCAGGGAGAAGAGAGGACCAAGTACTCCCATTCCTGCCCATCAACACCCCCCACTTCCCCCACCACTTGAAATCCTAACCCACTAGTAAAGTGTGTTGCTGAACCTTCAAGACATACAAATAGAAAACTCAATTATGACTTTCATGAATGATCTCTAAGGGAAATTTTTCCCACAGTTTCAACTGGTAGCTTTTCTAAGGATTTACATTAGCCAAAAGACCCTGGTTTCCAAGGGCAATAATGAAACACATCTCCCAGGTGGGTAACCTTGCCCTTGGGGTCAGACATCAAAAAGAATATTATGGGAACTTTATCACTGAATGTCAACATTATCAGTGCACATACATGTTAGAAAGCAAACATCCCCTACTATGCCTTAATCCAAATCCATAAATTAGTACGGATTCTGCGACAGTGGAGAAATTAAAGGAGTGTAGCATCAGAGTTGCCGACAGTTCATATAAAGATACTGAGATTTTGTATGCTATCATGAATGATGTTGGTAGAGATGGAATTGCAAGTTGTGTGAAATCTTTGGGATGCTGGTTATCACATTAAAAGCAAAGGAACAGGCTGATCTTATTTTGGACAGTGGACTCCTCGTGAATGGGAATCAGTTTCTACTGGTGTCAACAGAACGTTCCTAACTGTTAGTGTTTCTGGAGTACCTTCATTCATACAAGACAAAGATCTAACAGGAAAACTTTGTGAGTATGGGTGTAAAATAAGAGGTGAATGGAAACGAAAGACCTACCCCAGATTCCCAAATATCGAGAACGGAATACGATATGTACAGTTAGAACTACCTGAAGAACACAAGAGCTTGCCTTACGCAATTAGAATTAACGGGATTAATATGAACTTAAAGCACAATGGTCAAACTAAAGTATGCAATCTGTGTTTGGAAAGCGATCACATCAGGAGAAACTGTCCTAACTACAAATGTAAAGTTTGCGATGTCCAAGGGCACCGGGAAGCTAATTGCCCAAAGGTCAGATGCTTTAAATGCCAAGAACTTGGACATAAAAGCTTTAATTGTCCTGAGACGTTTGAAGAGTATCGCCATGACAACACAGACGCTGGCTCGACCCTAGATACACATGAAAACGAAACACAATATCAGTCTGAGGGATTAGTCACTGGCCGGGTCAGTTGAACAGGACGATTACGCTATTCAAGAAGCTAACGAGGTCAGGGCACAGAAATCCGAACAAAACACAGATTCAACAGCAAAGAAGAACAATAACGCGAACTCCAGACACCCGAGTAATCCTAACCAGGAGTCAAAGAAAACCCACCAACAACAGAGAACTGAACGAAAGACGACATTGCCAACACAAAAAGTAGTAGAACGAAGAACACAACCCGAGACTGGATCTCAGCGGATGGAGAGGGCAAGCACACAAAGGGGAACATCCAACCCCACAAAAGGCAAATATCCCTAGACGAAGACGGCTTTCAAACTATCATACTAAAGAAGAAAACATTTATTCCTAATCTCAGCAGAGCAAGAAATGTCAGAACAAAGGATTCTTCAGCAGAACCTATGCAAAGATGATGGCGTTCATGTTATACATTATTTATTTATAGCGATGCAAGCTGCAAAATACCTTGAAACAGGGGAGGAAGCCATTGCATGCAATTACTACGATATTGTTTCATACAACAAGATGTCTAGCGAACACATATTGTCTTTATTCCACCATAATAGTCGAAGCCTTAACAAAAACTTAGACGACATAACTACATTTATGTCTCTATTGAAGGAGGATTTCTCTGTCATTGGATTTACCGAAACCTGGCTTACTGCAGATATATCCCCCCTAATCCATATCAATAACTATACGCTTGTTGAAAGGCATCGTCCCGAAAGGAGAGGTGGCGGTGTTTGTTTATTTGTTAACAACGATTTAAATTTCAAACTCAGAAACGATTAAGCATTTTCAATGATTCTGTCAATGTTCATAGAGGTTGACATAACATCAGCAATGAAAAATTATACCATAGGCGTAATTTATAGGCCTCCAAAAAGTTCACTGCATATTTTTCTGACACACGTAAACAAAATTTTAACCCAACTCCCGAATGAACGACATAGTGCGTACATTATGGGTGATTATAATATTGATCTTGCTGACAATATTAAATCTGCTGACTTTTTAAACTTACTATATGCCAGTGGATTTTTTCCTACTATTACCAAACCTATTCGTGAGGGTTGCACTTCTGCAACTCTTTGAGATAATGTTATAACCAATGATGACTGCAAACTAATAACTGGTATCTTTGTAACCGATCTCAGTGACCATTATCCATTATTTCTCCAAACTGCCATACACAAAAGTAGGCAAAGGGGCCCTATGTATGTGAGGAACTACTGCAAAACAAATGTACAGAATTTTTTCTCAACAATCCGAGATGCTTCTTGGGAAAATGCTTCATCCCAAACTGATGCAAACATTGCCTATTCTATGTTTTATAACAATTTCAATGCCATATTTAATCAATGCTTTCCTGAGCAATGCGTCACCAAATCTAAGAGACGTCGAAAGAGACACCTGTGGATTACTGCAGGTATTATAGTTTCTATCAGAAGAAAAGATAAGCTATTTAAAAGACATATTAAGAACCCGTCTGGTGTAAATAAAACTATTTATTCTCAATATCGCAATAAGCTCAATCATGTTATCAAATTTTCTAGAAAATTATATTTCAACAATAAATTTAATAATGCGAGGAGTAACCCAAAAGGCACATGGGATACCATTAACCAACTACTCCATAAAGGTCGTAAACAATCATCGTATCCCTCTTTTTCAAGGATGGTGACAAAGAGATTAACACCGACCATGACATTGCTAATCAATTTAATGACGTTTTCGTCAATCTGGGGCCATCACTGGCAAGTAAAATCCACCACAAACGTAAATCACAGGAATCTGTGAACATTGATGTTAACACTCATTCCATGTTTTCTCATCCTGTCAGTGAGGAGGAGTTGTTAAAAACAGCAGCCACTTGCATGAAACCCGATAAAGCAGCTGGATACGATGATTTTAAGCCTGGTATTGTAAGACAAGTTATCCTAATTATTACAAAACCATTAACCCACATTTGTAATTTGTCGTTCAATACCGGTATTTTTCCTGATATGCTAAAAATTGCCAAGGTCATCCCTGTCTTTAAGAAAGGGGATTCAGAAAACTTTGAAAATTATCGACCTATATCACTTTTATCATGTTTTTCCAAAATAGTTGAAAGGCTTATGTATAATCGTATTTTTAACTTTATTTCAAAATATAACATTTTATGCCAGGAACAGTATGGATTCCGTCCTGAACACTCCACTGAGCTAGCACTAGCTGATGCCATTGACAATTTGTATAGTAATCTTGACAAGAATAGTACCTGTGTCGGGGTTTTCCTGGACCTCTCAAAGGCCTTTGACACAATAGACCACACAATTCTGCTTAATAAATTACACCGTTACGGCATAAGAGGAACCCCTCTTAATTGGATCGACAGAACTACTTAGCAAACCACTACCAATATACATCCTACAAAAATGCTCATTCCCAACCGGAGAGAATTCAATGTGGTGTGCCACAAGGCTCTATACTTGGTCCATTGCTTTTTATCCTATATGTTAATGACATTACCAATGTTTCTGATAAAGTTAAAGTTGTTTTGTTTGCTGACGACACAAATATTTTCTTCGTATCACAATCGAGAAATTTATTTCATATTAAAGTATCAACTGAATTAGACAAGTTCAGCGACTGGTTCGCTGGCAACAAATTATCATTGAATATTGATAAAACAAACTATATAGTTTTTAATACTTCTAAAAATTTTACATGGAATTCTGATATTACTATGGGTAGTAAAAGACTACAAGTCAATAGTACTAGATTTTTAGGCGTATATATAGATCATTAACTTAAATGGTGTGACCACATTACAACTGTCTGTAAAAAAGTTGCAAAAAACACCAGTGTTTTAGCTAAGCCTAAGCATTATCTGCCACAACACATATTAAAGATTCTCTATCAGACATTAGTCCAGCCACATACTACGTACTGTTGTAACATATGGTCTGGTACTAGATATACCAATCTGAATCCCATTTGTATTACACAGAAGAGAGCAGTCCGCCATATAACACATGCCAAACCACGGGACCACACAAATCCTCTTTTTAAGCGTTCTAAGTTGTTAAAAGCTGATGACATTATTAGGGTTAACCTTGCTACATTTGCTTATAAGGCATGGAATGGACTGTTACCAAATGCTTTTAAGGACTACTTAATATGTAACAGTGATATTCATCATTACAATACCAGATCTTCAGGCAATGCACATTATAACAGGTATAATTCTACAATGGGGATGTTATCACTAAGGGCACGTACAATCAAAACATGGAATTCTCTAATAGACAATATTACAAATAAACCTTCTGCAAAATCATTCAGAAGAAACTTTATTCAAAAAATTATTGCATCTAATTAATTGAACATGTTCATTTTTCTTATATATTTTGTTTTCTTTTTCCTTTTCTTCACAGGGAGTCCTCTACTTAAAGCCATCTGAAGGTTTTTTAGAGGACTTCCTATCACATTGAATATATTCACGTGATAAACAAATCAAATCAAATTTGTGAATAGGACTGCATAATGCAATTTTAGTCTAGTATGTTAATTATTTAATGATGTCTATTTTCCTCGAGATGAGCTTCATTCTCAAAAGTTATACCTGTACTTACATTTTATGCCTTTGTTTGCTAGCTGGGTCATCTACTTGGTTATTTTTCAGTGGAACAGGTGTCACTTAACTGTTTCTTCTCCTCTTTACTGCTTGCATGTGTTCCTCTCATTCCTAAATTTGTCCATCAACTTCATGCTCCAGTAATCCTGTTTCAAAACGAATTATAAATAATATCGAATGCTCTATGTTCACATACTGGGTAATCACCAATCACAATAAATCCCATTCCAACCCCATAGCTTCACGCACACACACATCTAATCAAATACACACACATGCTGTTTGAAAGCCGTTATTTCCTATTCACAGTTGGTTTGGTCTACCAAACATACTCTGAAACTCTCTACAAAGACAACGATACACAGAGCTGACCCTGGCAACCTAGGATAAGGAATTATATTTTACCCAGCCCAGACACAATAGCATGTACATATAAACATTACTTACTACAGGATGAGCGCCAGGTATGGATGCCTTTCCCAGGAACGGGTAGCCCCCGCTGCCTCTGAGTAGTGGGCAGTTCAAGTGCAGCTCGTAGATTGCTCAACAGCATGTCTCTTCCCAGTCCTGTGGTCAGTACACAACAACCAGTTTGTACCTACATGTAATGAAAGAAATTAATCAAAAATAATATGGCACAAAAGAGGGTTCTAATTAAGAAGACACTGCAACTGCATGGCCTCTCCAAAGACTTTCCAATTCAGGCAGAATATGATCATCAATATCACAACCCTCTAAGTATAATGCAAGAAGTAAGACTCCATTTGCTCCTGCAAGCCAATGCAGAGATGTAATAGTTGCAAATGTCACCATGGATACATTTGTAATTGGTTATCATCACAGTAACAAGTTGTGCTTAATGGGTGAAATGAAAAGAAGAAGGGATCACAAGGTACAAAGTCCAGGCAATGAGGGCTGTTCAGCAAAGATGCCCTATTTCGGAGATGAACAAAATGGTGGAAAGATTTGTGAATCCAAATTACTTACAGGTAAGAATCCACTAATGGTCAAGTGTCTCACAACTGATGCTGAGGGCAAGGCATGTAAAAGGTTCAGTAGTACAATGGATGTAACTACTCATTCTGAAAGTGAACTTAACCTGTTAGATCAAGTTCACCTACTCAAGTCACTCCGCAGGGCACTGACTATATTAAAGCAGTATTCTCCTCTGATATGTTCCTGCAAAAACTGTGACTATGAAGCGCTTGACAATCTGATAAATACCTGGGAGAAACCATTACTGATAAATTGGAGTGGGATGAACATGTAAAACGTATTCTAGCAAAAACTAATCAGCGTATGTTCCTATTACAGAAGCTTAATTTATTCGGACTAGACCAACTCTTATTTCTCTGTTCTATATTAAAATCGGCAATCAAGACCACCATTACATTCTGTTTAGCCGCGTGGGGTGAAAATACTACTGCTAGAGACATGACCAAGTTAAGTAGACTAGTTTCTAAAGCAAGGAAAGTTTGTCGGTCACATGACCTCAGTTCAGTAGATGAGTTGCTTGTCAGAGTATCACAGAGTAATATGAAGTCAATCATGTCATCCCAACATCCTCTGGGGCATCGGGTAGATTACAGCAATCAAACAGGCAGACTAATTGTCATGAGATGCCGAACCGAGAGATACAGGCGTTCTTTCTTGCAAAGGGCTATTCTCAATCTTGCCAATGAATTATGTAGGAAATAGGCCAAATATATGTGTCAGAACATGGACATAGTAGTCTTAATTTTTCGTTTTAGGAATCAGATTTTTATGTATTTTCGATGTATTTATGATTGATTTATTGTCTGTTTTACTGAGGAGGACTGAATGCCAATTTTTATGGTCAATAAATTTCTTATATCTGAAATATCAAAAGCGCTTTATCAACATGTTTAGAATGCCTTGCAAAGTACTACAGTGGAAATCATTTATATTGCCAAAAGCATTCATTTGTATGCAAGAGGGGCAGGAAGTACACATTTCCATGTATGCCAAATGCTGCAAAGGGTTCTCTGCGAATATCCCACACTGACAGCAGGAAGCTAAACAAAATATCTGAGACACCCACCTGCAGCAAATGATTATGGTCCACTCGTTTTGAGACTTCCACTCAAAAGCAGATGTCATTAATAAGGCTTTCACTGTGACCAATCCAAAACATAGTACCACACTTTCGTGCATTGGTCAGTACAGGGACTACAGTTCCATACACATAACATATACTGTAATGTGCCTGAAGAGACCATAGCCAGTAAGATGGAAGCTGCAGTATTAAAGGTGAGCTCAAATAGTCCATGTATCCAGACTCTGAAATAGATGCAAAGAAAACAGCAATGTGATGAATTACAAAAGAGAGGCAGAGCATACAGATGGAGGAGAGCACAACTCAGAGAGAGAAAGTACAAGCTACATGGTAGAACTAAAAACATAAACCAGTCCAGTATCTATAAGAAAGATCAACTGATTCATGACCAGTTACTCTAGGATGAAAAACTACACTGATGATGAAGATGACAATATTTATCAGTGATGCCAGTAATTTGTAAACTGAGTCTATCCACACTCACTGTTATGAGTTAAAACAGTATCACTCAGTCAGGGAAGTAGGCAATCAAGCTGATGACCATAAACTTGGCAAGTGCCATCAAACTTTCAAGGCTCTCTGCTGTGTTGCACTGCAAGATACTGTTGAGAGATGTGACACCTCTCTCCACATGTAGGCTGTTGTGGCATATGTATGAGATGTCAAATGGTTTGGTCCTTAAGATTTCTTTACTTTGCACAATACTTTGAAGAGCATATATGTCAGAATGTGGACTCTGCTGCCTCTTCTCTTAGCTGCCAGGGTTAGCATTGTGAAAATAATGCCATATGCTGGTGCACCTGGCTTACTGATAGTGTAGGCACCTGTCCACATTCTGCATCCCTCTGTGTAACTTGCTGGGGCTGATGTATGTTTTGCCAACTTTTCATTTATGTCATCAGCCCATGCCATCCAATCTTGGTCTGACATTGTAAAGGTGTGAGCTTTCCAGTTCCATATGTCTAAATGTATATAGGCCTAAGCTTATTCTGAATGCAGCTTGGGGCTCAGTTCAGCTGATTCTTAAACCACATTGAGTAGTAATATATGCTTTTAAACTTCTGTCGCTTTTGCTCTGCTACACTGCACAGAAGTAGGCTACTCACCAGATCTACAACTTCCCTATCAAATAAGCTACATGTACTACTTAGTGAGTGTAAGTCTGTGATGGTATAAGCTCTGAGGTGATGGGTATTACTTTCACTTTTCCCCTTTGAGGTAGCTGAGAGGTTTTTCACACCTACCCATGCAATCATCCCATTCTTTATCATAAAGCTGAAATTTGATTTCTTCTTGAATATGAAACTTTTTCCTAATTTTAAGTTGCTAACTCTTCAAACTCAACAACTTGCTTCTGTTCTTTTATGGTGAGATCATAGATGTGAGGAGTTCATAAATACTGATTTAGTTTCAGAACCAATTCTACATGTTAATCTCCTTACAACTGTTTAGTCAACATCTATGAGAAAAGGTTTCCTCATGTAAGTGAATGAGGTGTCAATGTTCCAAAAGTTTATTGAACCTTTCTGTCCAGCACATTTTTGGCATTTATATGTAAAATTCCACCTGTTTTCTGCCATACTTCCTCTGTGGGAAATGGTGTAGTGCAACCCTGCATGTCTGTACTGTAAAGAAAGAAAAAATAGATAACTTAAAATCCTGGTTATCAGTACTGAAGGGCTCATTTATTAAAATTACAATTCATTATTCTTAATTGTAGTTAACCATAAACATAGATTGAAATACAGATCTTGTCTCTTACTATTTTTATAACCAGAACTGCATGTGGATTCCTAACATAGTTAACAATCAGCTATCTGCAGTATTCTGTACATAAAGTGTTTGTGTAATGCGGCTGAGCAAGAGTCTTTCCAGTAAAGCTGTTGGAAAAGGGAAGACCACTAATGGAGTAAATGGAAACAATTAAATGATACCTTAAATAACTGTTGACCAGCTGATAAACATATTTATATTTTAAATGCAATTTCCCCAGATTAGTGATAGTAATATACCTAACATGTGTTCATCCCTGGGTGGAAAAGCAATTATTTACTCTGTCACTGTGAATTTCCCTCATGCAGTGGCATTGCTGGCACGACTCTTGCTCAATCGTGTTCGTGTTACATTTGCAAAGAAAAAGTTAAGCTTACCTTCTAAAAGGTTAAGTTAACCTTAAAAGTGCTAGTTCAAAAAGGTTAAGAAGGTTGGTTTCTGCAATTGCATAGGCCTACAGCACACATACTTTATGCTTGACCTTGTTAGTTTAGTAAAGAAAAAGGATCAGGAGGGACACTCAAGTCCCCATCAAAGACCCTATAGGAGATGGAAGAAAACTGATGGCACAAACGATCAGACCCGATTACAATGCTTAAAGTGCTTGTCCAAAGCATTCTTAAACCCATTCACACTACAGTACTTGCAAGTAAATTTTCTCAGGCAAACCATTCCACTCATTCACGACCCTATTAGAAAAAAATTTATGCCGAATATTAATGCTACTTTGTGACTTGTGGAGTTTAAGACAATGACATCTGGTACAACCACTATCAGCAAACATGAAAAAGTCAGTGACTATCAAGATACTTAATAAAGATATCACTTTTATGAAACCTACGTTTGAGTTGAATCTTGGTCTTGGTCACTGCATAATCTAGATCTATGGGAAGACTGTCCATGAACTTGTGTTTGAGTTACTTTATTTCTCTGAAATTTAGTGACTCTAGCCGTGACTCGTTGCATAACTGGTAATAGTTCCTGAAAACTCAACATGAATTGAATATGAACCACTGAATCAAGAACTACTGGAGACTAATAATTCTTCACATCCTTGGCTAGATGAAGTAATGGCTTCTAATACAAAAGGTATACTTTATCAATCCCATTCTTGAACCATTGGCCAGAAAATTGTGTCCTTTCTGGAGAGAAGTATTGAAGGAGAACCGGACTGATGGTGTGCTATTTATAATAATCCCTCTGCCTAATACAAATACCAAAGTATTTAATTAAAAAATAGTGAATTGCACATAAAGCTCCTAAGGCGACATCTTTGCTCTAGGTAAATTCAACTCTTTTCACAACACTTAGGACGACATAGCATAAACTCACCACTTAGGGCAACAATGGTGATTTAGTGTAATTTCGTCACACTGGACGATTTAATACAATTAACTAGTTAATTAATTTCACATATACATGTCACCCTATGTGAAATTAACTCTTTCCACAACACTTAATAAATTAATAAATTGTGAAAGACATAACACCAGAGATCTACAGTCAATATGAATAGATGCCTGTATACAGTATTTAGAACTGCTCAATGGGATCATTTCAACTCAAGCTGGATTCTTAACCTGAAAATTTCCAACGTATGAATTCTGGCCATTAACTTACATCACTAATAGTTTCAGAAATTGACTACTGTTCATTTGTCAGTTTATTGAGTTATCGTAATGACAGGCTCTTAGCATTACACTCATAAACACACATACTGCTACTTCACAAAAATGCATTGTGTTACATATTGAAACAATTTTACATAACACAAAACAGCATGGAACGATAACAATATGACAAAAACAGGGAGTTTGCAGGAACTCACCAGGACTCACAAAAGCCTTCAAGATCTTTGCAATCTAGACACACCTCAAGGTGCCCCTGCATACTCAAGCATGACATATAGCCCTTGTTACTAGGATATATTGGAATTACTGGATATGAGTTTGCCCGACAGTGCCAAGTCTCATTGCAGGAAGTCCACTTCATCTCATTTGTTGTATGTAAGAAGAAGTACCTGGAAAGGAAAAAAATAAGTTACTCATTACAACAATGTTGCATTTCTATTGCAATTTCCATTTGTTCCTTTACCCTCTGGATTATCAGGTATAAATGAAAACTTTCATTCAGCTTTTACTTAAAATTATCAGAATTACTATTAAGAGCAACAAACTTATAAATCAGATACAGACTATCATCTAAACCCAGCCTTACAAAATGTGCATCCTCATTGTATTGATGCAAGTTAATCAGTCAGATCTAACTGGTGCCATGATACCTCTTTTAAAAATGACTAATTCCCTGCAAACCTAAGCAAATTCCCAATCAGTTTCAATGTTAAAGGTAGTCTGTATATGCCCCAAATTATAGGATGCTATAATTGCTAGAAGTTTTTAACAAGTTACTTTCATGTAGGCCCTTAGTCCAAATTGTTCTCAGACATTCTTAATGAACACACAAGATGACTGAATGTCCCCGTGAGGTAAATTTCCTCAAAAGTTGTAATAAAAACAGTTTATAGAATTTTGACCAAAGGTGACCAAATTTGAATGTTTGGGCCAACATGGCATAAATTTAAATAATACATTAAAAAGTTCACTTATTTTTTGGGGGGTTGCTTTGATGCTTTTCACAGAACGATCTATATCTCTTACTCATCTAAAAGTTTGCACTGGCTTTGGTTACAGGAAGTGCATGATGATGTGTAAACTGCACCACGGAATTCTAATGCATCCTCCTGTGCAGTTGAATCAAACTCTGGAAAAATCTGTTTCAACCTTGCGAGACAGGAGGCCCATGAAGTTCAGGTTTGAAATTGCGTGGAAGAGAGCTTTGATTACTTCCATTAATTCAGAGCTATGTCCATCATAGTGTTGAATGATGCTGCAAAGAAGCTATAAAAGAAGGAAAATTTAGATTTGTAGGAAATCTACATCTGACATGGGTGGCTCATCAATATAAGTAGAAAAGTTTAGGGTTGCAGCATTCATTTGTATCTATATTTTTATGATTGCTTGATGTTTCAAAGCACTTTCTTGGAAGTCTGTCACTAGCTTCTGTAGCTGAAAAGTTACTCTTATCAAGTTAAATGATAAACACATCATATCTTAATAACCATTTGTTGGAATATGCTACTGGGAGAAAGGAGTAGAGGTATCATGAACTTGACAAAGAGAGTGCCCATGTTGGAAATCTAGTATATTTGGGGGATAATAAAACTTAAAACCTTCATTGTTGAAGTGAAAATTATGATATTCTGCAATAAGTGCCAATCCTTGGAATGGGGTTGGAACATCACAAAATGCCCCTTGCAATTGTGCCCATATAGGTTGGGATTTTCCCTTCTCCAGGCATAGGAGTTTGTCAAGGATATGGTCCTGGCACAGTAAAAGTCTTCCATTTTTCAACATTTCCAGGTGGGGAGGATCAAGTCACATGAAGTCTTGCACCTCCGTAGCTTGCAATCCCTGCCTTAATGAATTTATTTCTAAAGCTGCATGGGTTGTCTTAGGTTACTTACCTTTACAGTAACAGGATTGCTTTGTTCCTGAAATAAAAACATTTAACAATATTTAATGTGACTTTTCGAGCATGGCCAGTGATTTTCCACGATCAAGAAATTCACAATAACATGGATCTATATCCATAAAATAATGAAACGGAAAACTCAATTTGAAATAGAAAAACCAGTATTCTTTGCAAGAGTTGGATATATATGCAATAACTGTGGGGCTGTATTGACCTTGATCATGTTTCTCCCTGTAAGAAGGTAATATATATTGTGAAAGAGAAATATAGAACATAGGTTGGGGTGGGAAATTGTGCAAGGGGGCAGAGGTTTGTTTGGCCCCAAATATGCCAAAAGTTCCAATACGGTCACATTTGGTCAACATTTTAAACTGTTGTCATTACCACCCTGGAGGAAATTTACCTCACTGAAACATTCAGTCATCTTGTGTGTTCATTTAGAATGTCTGAGACCAATCTGGAAATAAGATTCTAAAGGAATGTAATTTTTGAAATCTTCAGAAAAGTATGCTATAATTTGTTGCCTATACAGACTACCTTTAATTCAAATTTCTTCTATTGGATATTTGAATCATATTCAAACTTGGGCTGCTAACCTCATCTGGTGTGTTTGTACTGATGATACTGGCTGCAAGTTCCTGAAATATAGAATAATTAAATTTATGGATTACATGCAACAGCTATATTCAACAACCAATCACAGCACAGGTCAGCAATTATTTGTGTTAGTACACTGTGGATATGTTCATATGTATATCGATTCCTTTTGTTAAAAAATTCTTCCTTGCAATAAAAAATTTAAACGTTCCGAGACATTTATTGGATATTGAATACAAATTTGCATTTTTTCTTTGTTAATTAAGGAATATGTTAATACATAGAGGTCATACCAAATTCAAGATCAGATGAAATTTAAGTCGGTCAATATCAGTCCCTATTCTGGAAATTTATGCCTCAATGAGGATTTCTGTGATGATAGAATCAATGTTGATGAAAGAATAAATGTGACTTCATGCAGTGTTTTACAACCTGTATAAAATTAATACTCCAACCACACATGCAAAGTGCAATGTGGTTCCCAGCTACACCACTCTTTGGGGAAATGGTGATTTGATGGCTGTTCTTGCTGCAAACTCAGTCTAGACAGTGTGTTAGATTATCAACTCAACCAACTTTGGCCAAGTTCCTGATATTGTCGGCTGCAAGCCAGGAATCTCATTGGGTTCCTGCCACCACCATGAAGATTTAAGCAGTATATCATTTCTCCTATAACAACAACATTGGAATGGTAAAGCAACATTACCGTAATGATGCTATATCGCAATTCCCTTTTGAATTAAGTAATATGTTAAGGGACATTTTCTTAATATTTAGTTTGTTCAATATATGAAAAATCAACCAAGGTAAAATGCATTATGGTTTCCATGATGTAACATGAGTAATTTGTGTATGCGTTTGTTTGCGTGTGGGGGGAGGGAAGGGGGTTTGCACACACTTAATAGTAATTAAGGCTCTACAAATATTAGAAAAAGCTGGAAATGATGATTGAGATGCAACAAACATGGGCGAAAGTGGAAAATATCTGCCAAGAAAACGAGACGGACCATTCCTGCAGGCTATGAGGTATCATTATGTTAAGTATCAATTCAAATGGAATAAAATTCTTCTGATTCTGTGTTTATAAGGAAATTTCAGCTGAACCTTATTTTATCACACATCTCATCAATATGCAGCAAAATAATAGCACTGAAAACATTGCATTGTGTAACCAACCTGCTCAGCACAATAAAATTTAGTCATACCACATATGGTTGGTGAGCAATTGCAGATCAGGTTTTAATGTTGAGCCCTGCCCACTCATTTCGTTGCACGATATCTGCACCAAAAGCAATAACGACCCTCCTTAGCTCGTCATTGCTGCAAGGATCACCTCAAACCAACCTACCATTCTTCAGATTGGAGCTAACAAGAGAACGTCAGCTAAAATCTATTTTGGTCCCGCCCGTTACAAACATTCACTCAGCAGAATAAACCAGAGATTAAAAATGTTGTAATGGTCAAGCAACATGTTGATACTAGTTTCATGTTAACCCCGCCCACTCATTACCATGCATGATATCTACACCAAAGAAAATAGTTACTATATGTGGTTTTACCAAGTTGATCTGGCAAGAAGCTAATTAGAAGTTGAACATTTAATTGCTGAGTTTCAAACTGACATCACATAAAATTCTCCTCTCGAAACTAAGCAAATAAAATCAAATATTTGAAAACATTTGTCTGGAAACTGGAGTTTTCTAATTAACTTATTCTTCTCTCTTTTATTGTTGGCAATTATGTTTCATTTTTTAAAGCCATTGAGTCAAAATTGATTTATTGTGTGAAGACAGCTATACAGCCCTTACCCTCACATAAGCCAGCACAGAACTCATCAAGTTACTGATTATTGTTAAGAAAATTATGGAGGAATCATGCCAATCAACCCCCTCTCCCGACCTCCCCCCCCCCTCCCAAATAAAAAGACTGTAAAGGAATCTTACTTGTGTGAAATTCTTTAAGTAAAATGGATTGAATTTCTTCTTCAAAGGAAGGCCTGTGGAACTGTTAATATGTGTGTACAGCCCTTTCTCATTCACAGCCTTGACTCCATACAGCCCAAGCCAAGAGTTTTCAAGCTTCCCTCCTCTTCGGGCATCCTTTCTAGCATTCCGGACGAGAACACTTATAGAACCAACTTTGAAGCTCTGAATAAAACAAAATCCAGCATATATACGTAAACATCATAATACAATGTATATGTTGCCATTCATTTAACTACAGTGCAGTTTTCAATGCACAACATAGCATTATGTAATTACCTGTTTTGATTGCTGCCTTTAATCAAAATTCTTTTTTTTGCCGTTCTTGGGCTTTGCCAATATTTTCTTTTACAAAACCTTTGATTATGTCCTGCGACTGTGACATGAGTTGAAAAACCCTCTCCCGCTGTGCATCGCTGCAGCAGGAGATTCTGGTTGGACAATGGAGTCTTCAATGTCGACTGGTAACAATGGCTCTCTGGATATATGAAGATAATTAACAATCAATTATTCACAACACTTTGTTGACTGAAGAATAAATCAATTTTTATATATTTTATTTTCACTATTAAGACCCTGGAACCATAAATCTGAGTCACATCACATACTCAAACCAGCAGAAATATGAAACAAAAGTATATTCTGTGCTGTTATAGGTCCAAATTGCATACCAGCCCAAAATATGATATATAACTGAAAAACAAAACCAATATCAGTGGCATTAATTGCATGTATCTAAATTAATTGGCATGCTTTTATAGTTTAATAAATGTTCATCTTTTGTACTTGCTATTTAGCAGTTTTTCCCAGGACCTGGGATGTGTCAAATGAGATTTTATCCTATAGAGGATCAGTGTACTGTAGCTATGCAGGATTTTTCCAAACTCTCTTGTCCCTGATCGCTTTTCTCCGTATATGACCTTTACAAATGTAAACCTCTATTCAGCAATAGTAGGTTTGAATTATTACAAACCTTCCAAACATCACAACGAAAGGAGAAAGACCTGTAGAACCATGTTTTGCTGTACGGTACCCCATGAGAATGGAAGACAGTGTTTCATCCCAGTCATCTTGGTTTTGATTGACAACTTTGATGAGTGACATTTGCATTTTGCAGAGTTTGGTTGAATCTTTCATCCAGCCCATTGGTCTGTGGGTGGTAGCTGAAGGATACTCTGTGGCCCACCCCTGTCATGTCAAACAGGGAATTGTTCAGAGCATTAACAAATTCTCCTCTCTGGTCTGAGATGACAATTTTCATGCACCCAAATCTAAATAAATGAAAAATTAAACAAGTTGTTAAAGAACTGGTTATGAGTAATGCAGTAAACTATTGGCATCTTCAGAGTGGCCGTGTGGTTTAATCAGGAGATTCTTTTAGCACTTCTTTCAAAACAAGTAAGTTAAGCACTGATATAACACCTGGTCTTGGATGCACTGACCGTTATCCCACTAACATTTTATTAACATTAACTTATAAAACAACTTCAAGAAATTCCTGTAACCATTTGGCCGCTTTCTGGGTCACAGGTAAAACTGAGAACAAATGCAGGTCTGCATAACTAACTTCAAAAATATGTTGTGTAAAGTAAAAACAAAGTAGATGGATATATACCTGGCCATGGTTTCAAACAGAAAGTTTGCAACGGTTTATGCTGTTTTTTCTCTTACAGCAACAGCCTCTGGCCATTTTGAAAAATAGTCACATAGGGTTATGATGTACTTATTTCCATTGATGGTCTCTGCAAGGGGTCCAATCATATCCACACCCACCTAAAAAAAAAAGGAAAATAGCATTCAGAACCATACACAATCATACCAACTGATGTTCAAGTGATTTATGTCTGAGTTTTGTAGACAATATACTGCTATTAAGGATTTCCAATCATGCTGAAAAATACTTATTGAAAGTTAACAAAAGATTACTCGATGACTGAATGTGCTAAAAGCAGGTATTCTCACACTGCTAATAAGGTGCGTACAATCAACAATTCTTGTACAGAACTGAATGCTGTATCAAAGTTTGCAAATACTTTTGATACTGGACAGTGAAGCTTTTTTAATTTCAATGACTTAAATTGCATGATTTTGGCTTTTCTTGATTTAAAAGTATTACTGCTCACACTTTTCAGCACAAAGCTCGGTAGCTGTTTATTGCTCCCGTTAGTCTAAACTCTTTGATCTTTTCCGTATCAATCTTCTTAGATTTAATGTTGAATTTTCAGGGCACAGTCCTGACGAACGATATTTTCCAATGATACTGTACTCTTCATCGGTATCCAGCTCAGGAGAAGTCATCTTGTAATATCAGATCGGGCTAAGTAAGTTAACGGTCTCAACTCCTAATGCTTAACCGAAGGCCAGAACAGTGCGTGCAAATATGCAACTACTAAGAATTTTGTGTGCCTGCGCGTTACACATTGAAATGTATTGCCTAGTATAATAACAAGCATGGCTTGTGTTTAATAAATTTATGTCTTGTTGATCACTTTTCTTTGTTTCGAACTTGGAACCTATTAAGAGTTTATATATCTTTTTTAGTAAGGTTATGAATTAATAACATGTTTTTCTACTCATTATTATTGCCTTTAAATGAACAACATATGTTTGATTAATGGTGGAGTGGCACCACCATTAAGAATAGAACAACTTTTAGAAAATTTATAGATTGTCACACTTTTCTACCATCTTGAATATAATTTCCAGAATAGTTTTAAGGTCTGGTCAATTCTAATTCATGAATTGCAGATATTAATTATATTTTTTTCATTTAGAATAGAAGTTCTGTACTGTAATTTGAAAATTTGCTACCTTTGGCAACCGTGAAACGTGAACAGACCCAATTTCGAGGACGCTGATGTCAAACCATAACAAACTTTCGTAAAAGTTTGAAGACTTGCAGTGAGAGTTGTACAGTAAACCGCGAGAGTTGGCAGGCCTGCAAAACCCTAGCAATATAGTCTTCGACTTAAACGATTTCTGCTGATGTACTGAGTCTAGTATAAGTCTTAACCCTATCGTTTTAAACTTCAGCCAGTGGCAGTAGGCCAAATTGTATAGGCCTAATGGAGTTTTGGGCTGAAACTGTAACTGTGTAAGGCCTAGCTAATTTAGAACTAGCCTTATGGCTGATAAGTCTGTTAAAAAATCTTCAATCAAAGCGTTGTTGCATAGCATGCTAGGTGCTTACCCTAGGAGTATCTTAGGCTAAGCCATTACCATCTTCCATATACTTATTGCAATGCCAACTGACTCGACCTGTTGTTGGCCAAAAAAGGGGATATTGAATATCTACCCCATTTGGTAATGCTAGGCATACTTAATGCTCCTCTGCACAAATTCATGATTAAACACACAGAGTATTATTTCAGTGGTCAAGCCAAACATGTCTTCAAGCACAGGAAAGTAGTGCTGGCCATTAGATTTAGAGCACTTATGTTTACAATGATACATGTTGACTGGTGAATTAATTAGGTGCGCTCAAGGATGAATCCTAGTGGCAGTATTTGGGGTAGTTTATCAAGTAACAAATTCTTAATGTTCGAGTGAATTTGAGAAGGACTGTTTATCTATAGGCAGTCTTGGCCTTCATGCATAGCATTAGACCTAGTAATATGTCTTGCTATGCCCATAGTAGTACTAGTAGTAGGCTACTTCTTATGGCCATATTCAACTTCAATTCCTATGATTGAGATACACAGCTAATTGTCTGCATATAGGTCCATTAGGCCTAACTCAGCCCAGCTACAGTCAGACTTTAGAATCTTGGTTACATTGGTTGCACTAGTATAACTACTGTAGGTCTAGGCTAGGCTTGTTATAACTCAGTCGTATAACTCAGTCGTAGGTCTAGTCATAGGAAGCCATAGGCCTATGCTTGTTTGCTTTGATCTCAAATAAGTAGTAAGCCAAGTCTAAAATGGAACTTAACAGGAAATCCTGGACTTTATGACCAAAACATGCCGATCTACTCTTACTGTCGTAATACTAGTTGTTGAAGCCTAGCCTAGTAACGATTAGTAGTAGTGCCTATGGCCCTATGCCTATCCCCACCTCAAACAGCTTGGTAGGCCTAGACCGTCATGCAGTTGAAATTTTGTCTCCCAAATCTTTCGTCTTTGTAGAAACGAACTCCATCTCCATTTCGGTGGCTACATCAGGCCGCACAGCAAGGCAAGATGTTTTCTTTAAAACAATACAAAACCATTGTTAGCCTACGCACGTTTTATACAAAATATGTGTTTGTAAAATTGTATGGCAGTGTCGTCTGCACATTTCAAAAAAGTTTTTTGATTAGGGTGGCATACTCCTATTAGAACCGATATCCATCCGCCCGATTGTTATTCTATCTCGGGAAATGTTCCAAAAAGCATCAGGAGAACATCTTTTTTTGACCCGTTATCAATCTTGATTTTGGTTTTTTTTTTGTGGCTTGCATGTTGAAGAGCATGAATGACTAGAATGTCTTTACATATGTTATGTTTCTTCCTTGTCATCTTAATTGTTTATTTTAAAAACGTATGAAAACAGAAATTAAGTAATAAGATCCTTCAAGAAGCTTTTAAGTGCATGGATGGGAGCTAGGGGGCTGGGGAGTTTTGTAGTTGAGCCAAACTTGGTTCAATTTAAAGGCATTGGAGAGTCGCCCAAAGCCACGTTCGGCGATCTGAAAAAGTTAACTTTCCGTGGCTTGCAAGTGACGATTTGTTCGTGTCGCTACAAAGTGCAGACAGTGCAGTACGGTAATAAAACGTGATACCTTGTTATATTTTAGCTGGACCTAAGATGTCTATCACTGTATTGTCTGTACACTGCGTTGTAGGTATTGACCGCAGCTGTATGCACTGACTGTACACTAGTATGTCTAATTACCGATGGTAGCAAGCTGTTTGTGTGTATTTTCTGGGATCGATGGTGGTGTCTAACACTTTTGTTACATCTCATTCGAAACTAGGTCAGATTACCGGCATTATACGTTTCTTTTTGCGCGAGTCTTCGCACCCTTTAAGTCCCCTTTAGGCCAAGATGGGAGATGCTTATCCAACCAATTTAACATAACCCTCTCATACGGGAAGAGAACTGTGAAACTCTTTTTAACAGTATTTTTATTGATGAGGATATTAGATAGATAGAGATTTATTTCATCCATAAGATATGGACATTTTTCCTCTCTCACTAATGTTTATATATATATATATATATATATATATATATATATATATATATATATATATATATATATACTCATGATATATATATATATATATATATATGTATATGTATATATATATATATATATATACATACATATTTTATATACACATTTTTTTTTGCACATAAATATTACAATGTGAATGGAAGTCTTCTGAAAAGCCTATGCTGGCTTAACAAAACAGAAGACTCCCATGAAGAAAATATAGAAAATAGTGAAAATAATGTTAATAACAATACGTATACGCTTCTATTTGTGAATATGCTGCTATGCGACTATGCAGCTAAATCATAATTAATAAGACATGATAATTTCTTTAGTAAGACATTTACTAAATGTGGAGCTTGTTTTCTTAGTTTTTAAAGTTATTTACAGTGAATTCCAAATTTTGGTTGCACGGTTTCTGAGGCTTAACATACCAGTGCGTGTTTTATATGATTTATAATGTACGTTGCTAGCCGTTCTGGTATTATGATTATGGAAATCTGTGTTGCTATTTATAAAATTTCGAAAACTGATTGGCAATGATCCATTCCAAGCCTTGTATGTAAATGTTGCAATATTAACTTTTATAATGTCATCTAATTTCAATAAATTGAGTTTCTTAAATAGGGGGCTTGTATGTTCACGGGTCGCTGCGTGAGATATATGACGTATTGCACTCTTTTGAAGTATTTTAAGGTGACTTAAATGAGAAACACTTGTACCAGACCAGATAATCAAACAGTAATACAGATGTGGTGCTATTAAAGTTTGATAAAGCATTCTGAGTATATTCTGGGGGATGAAATGTTTTAGCTTTGCTAAAATTCCTGCACCTCTTGCAGCGCTGTTGCAAACTTTTGTAATATGGTCACTCCATGGAAGTTTACTATCAATATTAACCCCTAGAATTTAGTAGTTGATACTTGTTTCATTACTTTACCGTCCATTATTATGTCATTATTCCAGTTAAGCGTTCTTCTTCCATTAAATACTATATAGTTAGTTTTGTCTGCATTAAGTGATAACTTATTAGCAGCAAACCAGTTAGTAAATTTAGTTAATTCAGTAGAGACAGTATCATGTATTCTATGTACGTTTTCGAACTCGAAGAAAATATTGGTATCATCAGCAAACAAAATAGTCTTGGCAATTTTTGACACCTGGCAAATGTCATTGACATATATTATGAACAACAGTGGTCCTAATATTGAGCCCTGTGGAACACCACAACGGGTTACAGCGTGTTCGGATTTAGAGTTTTTATATGAAGTATACTGATGTCTATTGGATAAATAGCTGCTCAACCAGTCAAGGGTTGTTCCCCTTACACCATACAAAGATAATTTACTTAGCAAAATGGTATGGTCAATAGTATCAAATGCCTTGGAGAGATCAAGGAACACTCCAATACATATTTTGGTATTATCAAGACTAGTACATATTTCTTTCAATAGCATTTGCCAAAGCAAGTTCTGTAGAATGCTTTGGGCGGAAGCCATATTGATCATTGCACAGGATATTAAACTTGGTTAGAAACTTAAAGATACGATTGTACATAAGCCTTTCAATAATTTTTGAAAAACATGATAATAAAGAAATAGGACGGTAATTTTCATATACATCTTGGTCACCATTTTAAAAAAATTGGTATAACCTTAGCAATCTTTAGTTTATCTGGAAATGTACCAGAAGTAAAAGATAAAATACAAATATAAGTCAATGGTTTGGCGATAAAGTGAATAACATTTCTTATTATATCTTGTTTAAAATCAACATATCCCGCTGCTTTTGTTTTGGTTTCAGGCTGGAAATAGCAACTATTGAAAGTTCTTCCTCACTGACAGGATTAATGAACATAGATTGACTGTTTCTGTTATTATTATGAATAATATATTCTGTTCTACCTTTATTTGTAATATTTCTTGCAAGTGAGGGTCCAATGTTTACAAAATATTTGTTAAAGTAGCTGGCAATGTCATTCTCGTTGCTTATTTCTTGATCACCAGTTTTAAAAGCAGCAGGATATCCACCTTTTTTCGGTTGGTGTTTAGAACTTCGTTAATTGTATTCCAAGTTACACTTATATTATTTCTATTATTTTTGAATTTATCATAGAAATACAATCTTTTAGAAAATCTTATAATATGGTTAAGCTTATTGCGATAATGTTTATACGTAGCCTTGTTAACATCAGTAGGTGCTGTTAAATAACTTTTAAAGAGATTGTTTCTTCTTTTGATAGATGTCAACATTCCAGTTGTAATCCATGGATGTTTCTTTTTACGTCGTTTATAGGTATAATTAAAGGATTCAAAGAAAGTGTCGTAAGCAGCATTAACATCAGTTTGGCTTAAAACATCGTTCCAGATTTTGTTTTCGATTTCATAGTTAAAGCGCCTGATGTTATCTGGTTTATAATTTCGCCTGTACATGAAGTTCATTGGTCTGCTATTCTTGGTAGGAATTTGGTTTGATTTGATTTGGTTTATTTTGTTTTTTCACGTGCAAATATACAAGGTGAAAGGAAGTCTTCTATAAAGCATACAATAGCTTAATAATATAGAAGACTCCCTGAAGAAAGAAAAGAGAAGAAAAAATTAAAAATCAAATTAAACATTTCGACAATAAATCAATTATATGATATTTTAATTAATATGATTAAGCCATTTACTAAATGTGGAGCTTGTTTTCTTAGTTTTTATAGTTATTGACAGTGAATTCCAAATTTTGAATTATTGGTAACTTTAAAAAGAGAGATTGTATAATTGAGGATTAGCTTCAGAAAACTACTCAAACCTATTCTGGCTGAGCTCAGGAAATTGGGTATTTCTTGCCTGAGCTACATTGATGATATTTATATCCAGGCTTTTTTATTTTCAAAGTATGGAAAGTAAGAATATTATGTTATCCTTTGTACCAAGTGGTAATGAAATTATCTCAGTTCTTGTTTAAAAAGAAAAGAAATGTTTCTGTTGC
Source organism: Apostichopus japonicus (assembly GCF_037975245.1). Classification (NCBI taxonomy): domain Eukaryota; kingdom Metazoa; phylum Echinodermata; class Holothuroidea; order Aspidochirotida; family Stichopodidae; genus Apostichopus; species Apostichopus japonicus. Next base: position 16,865,628 of record NC_092572.1, read on the forward strand.
TCAGCAAGCAAATTAAAAAAGATACAAACTTTGAATTTGTGTTCGTTTGTAATCTTTCTGTTCGTATTCGCTTGAACACTGCTTTGAAATATCAAGTAGTTCCGTTGTGAAGTGTAATGGGGAAGTAGAATCGTTAAATTAAACGAGACCATAGGTTGAAGTTTGACTGAGATTCTACTGAGACATTACACGAACGAAGGGATTACTTGCCCTCCCATGTAATGCATTCTCATGCAGGATTATTATCACATAATTTTCCCTCCCAGAAGTTCGTGGTGTTCAATCGCATATGGTAACTTTGAAAACTGAAGCTAATCCTCAATTATTCAATCAATACAATTATACAACAAAACAAATTGACTACGAGAAATACAAAGCTAAAAAATTCTCCGATTACGACTGTACCCATTTTAAAAACCTAGAAGATGAGTCGAACCAACCTTCATTAAGAGAATTGCAAGGAACCTTCCTCAGGTCTAAAATTCAGTGGCACGAGAAGGGTGAAAAATCAACAAAGTTTTTCTTCAATCTTGAAAAATCAAGGGGAAAAAAAAGAAGGTAATGAAACAACTACTTACTGACCAGAGCTTAATCATCACCGATCAACACGAAATTATGAAAGAAGAGTAAAGTTTTATACAAACCTCTACCAAGCCGGAGAAACCGACAACGAATCGCGGAATCAGATACTTTGTGAACTCAGAAGATTTCTCTCGCCGATGGACGTTGAAGCATGTGAAGCAAATATTTCATTAGATGAGTTGAAAGCCGCTCTGTTAGCAATGGAACCGAACAAAAGTCCAGGACTAGGTGGACTAACTGCTGAATTTTACAAAGTGTTTTGGCGGGATTTTATCGATATTTTTACTAGACTCATTGAGACATCATTCCATGACAACGAACTCTTTGAATCCATGAAAATAAGTATACTTACCCTTATACCCAAGAAAGGAGATCTTCGTAGTTTAATTAATTGGAGGCCAATAAGCCTCTTAAATGTCGATTACAAAATGATTGCCAAAGCTCTCGCCAAACGAATCACAAGTATCAGTAAGAATATTATTTCAGAAGATCAAACGTGTTGTATTCCAGGAAGAGATATTTCTAAAAACGTGCTTATTATGCAAAATGTAATTGAGTATGTAAATTCATATAATAAACCAGGTTTTACTCTTAAAATAGACCAATATAAAGCCTTTGACAGAGTTGACCATAACTACCTCTTCGAAGTCGCTGAAAAATTGGGTTTTGGCCCTAAGCTCCTAAAATGGATCAAACTGTTTTATACCAATATCGAGGGCCGAATCAAGCACACTGGTTATATATCCGATCCCTTCCCTGTCAAAAGGGGAGTTCGGCAGGGCTGCCCACTCTCAGCCATGCTCTATGTTCTCTGTGCCGAACCGTTTCTTGAAGCTATAATTAATTGTCCATATATTCATGGTATTAAAGTTTGTGAAGTCGAAGCCAAAATTTTTCAGCATGCGGAAGACACTACCTTTTTCGTGTCTAGTATCACAAGTATTTATTCTATTTTTAACATCATTAAATTGTATGAACGTGCTTCTGGCTCTAGTTGTAATATTGATAAAACTGAATTACTTAGCATTGGGTGCAGCCATGTTAATCCCAGCAATTTCGACTTCCCTGTGAGGAAAGATTTCATTACAGTATTAGGTGTTGCTATTGGTAACGATAAAAAATCAATCGAAAAAGAAAATTGGGAGAAAAAAGTTACCTCCTGCCGTAAATTACTAAATACCTGGAAAGGTAGAAAATTATCATTAAGGGTAAATCTCTCATTATAAATTCGCTCATCGTAACTCGCTTAGTATATTTGACCACTGTTTTACCAGTCCCTGATTGGGTTATCACCACATTACGTCAGAGTGTAGTCGATTTTATCTGGAGAGGTAAAAAACCTTCTAAGTATCTTAACTTGCTTTTACCAATCGACAGAGGGGGATTCAGTTTGAGCGACATTGAATTAACAAGCGATGCTCTTAGAATTAAATTTTGTAGTCAGATATTAAGCAATAACATTAATATTTAATTACAAAAATTAATGTTGTATTTTTTGAATATGTATGAAGATATGAGCCTTGGGCGTGGTATCTTTCAAATTACTCCTAACCGCAAGTCTGTTCATAAGCTAAGCCCGTATTACTGTGAACTCATGTTAGCATGGGATCGGCTAATTCAAGGCCGTTTCTGGCTACCAGAGACCAGAGAAGACATCCTCAATCAACCTATCTTTAGTAATACCCTGCTTGTTGACAATGATAGTCAAACACTTTTTAATCGTCACTTCATTAAAGGTGGTATCGTTTCTGTAAGTGTTCTGATGTATGAGATTATACCCACTTCTCTGCCAGCCAAGGCCGTGCATGAGTGCATTGAGCTTGCTAATCCTGATAATCCCCTTACAGTAACCGATGTTCAGAATTATATCGATGTCATTCTCCACGCCTTCCCCTCTGACTGGTTAGGTGATATATTTTCTTCTGATGCAATTGTATCTACGCAAATTGACTATAATCCTACTGTAAAATTTCAAAATGGCAAAAACATTATAGATGCCTCCTCAGTTTCGTGCAGAATAGCTTCACGCCTTTTGTGTGACAATCTTAACACATCGCCCAAGGGCGAAGAATACTGGAAGCAGCATTTTCCCAGTCTTGATTTTTCTAATAGATGGAGTAACATATATCGTTCTCCAAAGTGTTTCTTTGACGCCGATATCGACTTCAAAGTATTACATAATATTCTTTACACTAACGACAAATTGTACAAGTTTGGATTAACCGGTTCTCCTTACTGCACCTTTTGCAAAACCACGCACGAAAGTACTATTCATTTTTTTATTGAGTGTTCTGAAGTCGAAAATGTATGGCACTTTTTGGTTAATAAGTTGCATACTTTACAACCGGTAGTTAATTTTGATGAATGGAAGGGGTTGTCCCTTCTGGGTCTTGGCCGTAAAAACAACTGATTGTAGGAATTTTGCCTGACTTCATCTTCAATATATATAAGTGTACAATTTGGAATTGCAGAATATCTCGCCTCAATAATAACTATCTTTGTAATATTGAAAAAGTTTTTCACAATGTACTCAAGAAGAAAATTCGGTTCCTTTTTGATGTGTACTATCACAAAAACAATACCTCACGGTTTTTTAATATATTTACACAGAACGATATTGTGCTCTCTAAGAAAGAATCGAACAGCTATACTTACTATCTGGATAGAGGTTAATTTGTATACAATACGTGTTGACGTAATCAGGGTCTGGTCTTTTGACTTTGCTTTAGACATTGTTGTCTTTTGTATATAATTTCTTATGTCTGTGGTGTTTAGTATTTTAGTTTTCTCTTAACCTAAACATGAGTAAATGTTAAGGTAATTATTATTTAATGTTCTAGTTAAAACAAATCATACTTAAGTTTTAATTCTGTAAAAAAACACCCTTGTAAATAATATTGTCAACGGGTGAGCCAGTGGGCTCATCTCCCAATAAAAGAGGAAAAAAATGGCGTGGCTCACTGTACGAGCTGATGATCGGGACGCGAAATTATTTTTCCCACTTCGACGCGGCCACATGGGCGTGGCTTATGAAATACGTCACAGGCCGGCAAGTTTGTGACTTCGACTTCGAGCTCTTACGTATATAGCTCTTTAATTATATACTCAGCTAATATACTCAGGCCCAATATACTCAGGCCTAAGACATGACTTCATGAGATCCATGATGATGTGCGACTGCTTCTCCCAGTCAATCGGGTCTTATGGAGCTCTTGAGGTAAATTCCATCACAAAATCAAACTGTGTTTGTTTATTAGATGTGTTATGAACCTCCCGTGTCAGGAAAAGTTTGGAAAAGAACCTCCCGTGACAGCAGGCTCTGGAAAAGTTATAAATGAACCTCCCGTGGTATTGATTATTACACTTCATATTACAGCAGGTAGGCCCACTGACCTTTCAATGCTAAAAACCTACAAAGATACGTGTATTGTATTGTGCCCCATATTGTTTTATCCATCATTCTAAATTATTTGTTCATTTATAAATGAACCCCCTTTTAAACGGCAGTAAGGAGCCTACGTGCTTTCATCATTAGTTTACGTACGCTACTGGGTATTGTTACGGACTTGAAATATTCTACCCATTTTATTAAACAGTTGTCACTTGCGTCTGTATTAACTATAACCAGGGAGCTGTTACTGTTAGAGTAGCAGCTCCCTGCTTTAACTATGACTAAATAGCAATGTCCCTCTGTACTATACTATTTATTATACTGGTACGTGTACTAGAATCCCTGACATGTAACTTAATTGAGAACTTTCAGCACCCAAACAAATACCCGAGAGATATCACTGCATAGTCTGTGACGTAGACCAATGAGCCGTAACAACGACCGATAGTCCACGCCCATTATGCTAATATGGCCGCGTCGAAGTGGGAAAAATAATTTCGCGATCGGGACTCTCTTTTGCATCCGTGGTTCGAACCCCGGGTGATGGCGTCTTTTGCCGATCTTTTACAGCTCGTGCCTTCACGGGGAGCTGTAAGTATTAGTTAATCCACCTAATATCTCAGTCCATACGGTGGCGCGATGGCTTGGCGCACTGTACGAGCTGATGTTCGAGACTCTCTTTTGCATCCGTGGTTCGAACCCCGGGTGATGGCGTCTTTTGCCGATCTTTTACAGCAAGTGCCTACACGGGGAGCTGTAAGCATTAGTTAATCCACCTAATATCTCAGTCCATACAGTGGCGCGATGGCTTGGCGCACTGTACGAGCTAATGTTCGAGACTCTCTTTTGCATCCGTGGTTCGAACCCCGGGTGATGGCGTCTTTTGCCGATCTTTTACAGCAAGTGCCTACACGGGGAGCTGTAAGCATTAGTTAATCCACCTAATATCTCAGTCCATACAGTGGCGCGATGGCTTGGCGCACTGTACGAGCTAATGTTCGAGACTCTCTTTTGCATCCGTGGTTCGAACCCCGGGTGATGGCGTCTTTTGCCGATCTTTTACAGCAAGTGCCTACACGGGGAGCTGTAAGCATTAGTTAATCCACCTAATATCTCAGTCCATACAGTGGCGCGATGGCTTGGCGCACTGTACGAGCTGATCTTCGAGACTCTCTTTTGCATCCGTGGTTCGAACCCCGGGTGATGACGTCTTTTGCCGATCTTTCACAGCAAGTGCCTACACGGGGAGCTGTAAGTATTAGTTAATCCACCTAATATCTCAGTCCATACAGTGGCGCGATGGCTTGGCGCACTGTACGAGCTGATGTTCGAGACTCTCTTTTGCATCCGTGGTTCGAACCCCGGGTGATGACGTCTTTTGCCGATCTTTTACAGCAAGTGCCTACACGGGGAGCTGTAAGTATTAGTTAATCCACCTAATATCTCAGTCCATACAGTGGCGCGATGGCTTGGCGCACTGTACGAGCTGATCTTCGAGACTCTCTTTTGCATCCGTGGTTCGAACCCCGGGTGATGACGTCTTTTGCCGATCTTTTACAGCAAGTGCCTACACGGGGAGCTGTAAGTATTACTTAATCCACCTAATATCTCAGTCCATACAGTGGCGCGATGGCTTGGCGCACTGTACGAGCTGATCTTCGAGACTCTCTTTTGCATCCGTGGTTCGAACCCCGGGTGATGGCGTCTTTTGCCGATCTTTTACAGCAAGTGCCTACACGGGGAGCTGTAAGTATTAGTTAATCCACCTAATATCTCAGTCCATACAGTGGCGCGATGGCTTGGCGCACTGTACGAGCTGATCTTCGAGACTCTCTTTTGCATCCGTGGTTCGAACCCCGGGTGATGACGTCTTTTGCCGATCTTTTACAGCAAGTGCCTACACGGGGAGCTGTAAGTATTAGTTAATCCACCTAATATCTCAGTCCATACAGTGGCGCGATGGCTTGGCGCACTGTACGAGCTGATCTTCGAGACTCTCTTTTGCATCCGTGGTTCGAACCCCGGGTGATGACGTCTTTTGCCGATCTTTTACAGCAAGTGCCTACACGGGGAGCTGTAAGTATTAGTTAATCCACCTAATATCTCAGTCCATACAGTGGCGCGATGGCTTGGCGCACTGTACGAGCTGATCTTCGAGACTCTCTTTTGCATCCGTGGTTCGAACCCCGGGTGATGACGTCTTTTGCCGATCTTTTACAGCAAGTGCCTACACGGGGAGCTGTAAGTATTAGTTAATCCACCTAATATCTCAGTCCATACAGTGGCGCGATGGCTTGGCGCACTGTACGAGCTGATGTTCGAGACTCTCTTTTGCATCCGTGGTTCGAACCCCGGGTGATGACGTCTTTTGCCGATCTTTTACAGCAAGTGCCTACACGGGGAGCTGTAAGTATTAGTTAATCCACCTAATATCTCAGTCCATACAGTGGCGCGATGGCTTGGCGCACTGTACGAGCTGATGTTCGAGACTCTCTTTTGCATCCGTGGTTCGAACCCCGGGTGTTGACGTCTTTTGCCGATCTTTTGCAGCAAGTGCCTACACGGGGAGCTGTAAGTATTAGTTAATCCACCTAATATCTCAGTCCATACAGTGGCGCGATGGCTTGGCGCACTGTACGAGCTGATGTTCGAGACTCTCTTTTGCATCCGTGGTTCGAACCCCGGGTGATGACGTCTTTTGCCGATCTTTTACAGCAAGTGCCTACGCGGGGAGCTGTAAGTATTAGTTAATCCACCTAATATCTCAGTCCATACAGTGGCGCGATGGCTTGGCGCACTGTACGAGCTGATGTTCGAGACTCTCTTTTGCATCCGTGGTTCGAACCCCGGGTGTTGACGTCTTTTGCCGATCTTTTACAGCAAGTGCCAACGCGGGGAGCTGTAAGTATTAGTTAATCCACCTAATATCTCAGTCCATACAGTGGCGCGATGGCTTGGCGCACTGTACGAGCTGATGTTCGAGACTCTCTTTTGCATCCGTGGTTCGAACCCCGGGTGATGACGTCTTTTGCCGATCTTTTACAGCAAGTGCCTACGCGGGGAGCTGTAAGTATTAGTTAATCCACCTAATATCTCAGTCCATACAGTGGCGCGATGGCTTGGCGCACTGTACGAGCTGATGTTCGAGACTCTCTTTTGCATCCGTGGTTCGAACTCCGGGTGATGACGTCTTTTGCCGATCTTTTACAGCAAGTGCCTACACGGGGAGCTGTAAGTATTAGTTAATCCACCTAATATCTCAGTCCATACAGTGGCGCGATGGCTTGGCGCACTGTACGAGCTGATCTTCGAGACTCTCTTTTGCATCCGTGGTTCGAACCCCGGATGATGACGTCTTTTGCCGATCTTTTACAGCAAGTGCCTACACGGGGAGCTGTAAGTATTAGTTAATCCACCTAATATCTCAGTCCATACAGTGGCGCGATCGCTTGGCGCACTGTACGAGCTGATCTTCGAGACTCTCTTTTGCATCCGTGGTTCGAACCCCGGGTGATGACGTCTTTTGCCGATCTTTTACAGCAAGTGCCTACACGGGGAGCTGTAAGTATTAGTTAATCCACCTAATATCTCAGTCCATACAGTGGCGCGATGGCTTGGCGCACTGTACGAGCTGATCTTCGAGACTCTCTTTTGCATCCGTGGTTCGAACCCCGGGTGATGACGTCTTTTGCCGATCTTTTACAGCAAGTGCCTACACGGGGAGCTGTAAGTATTAGTTAATCCACCTAATATCTCAGTCCATACAGTGGCGCGATGGCTTGGCGCACTGTACGAGCTGATCTTCGAGACTCTCTTTTGCATCCGTGGTTCGAACCCCGGGTGTTGACGTCTTTTGCCGATCTTTTACAGCAAGTGCCTACACGGGGAGCTGTAAGTATTAGTTAATCCACCTAATATCTCAGTCCATACAGTGGCGCGATGGCTTGGCGCACTGTACGAGCTGATCTTCGAGACTCTCTTTTGCATCCGTGGTTCGAACCCCGGGTGATGACGTCTTTTGCCGATCTTTTACAGCAAGTGCCTACACGGGGAGCTGTAAGTATTAGTTAATCCACCTAATATCTCAGTCCATACAGTGGCGCGATGGCTTGGCGCACTGTACGAGCTGATCTTCGAGACTCTCTTTTGCATCCGTGGTTCGAACCCCGGGTGTTGACGTCTTTTGCCGATCTTTTACAGCAAGTGCCTACACGGGGAGCTGTAAGTATTAGTTAATCCACCTAATATCTCAGTCCATACAGTGGCGCGATGGCTTGGCGCACTGTACGAGCTGATGTTCGAGACTCTCTTTTGCATCCGTGGTTCGAACCCCGGGTGATGACGTCTTTTGCCGATCTTTTACAGCAAGTGCCTACACGGGGAGCTGTAAGTATTAGTTAATCCACCTAATATCTCAGTCCATACAGTGGCGCGATGGCTTGGCGCACTGTACGAGCTGACGTTCGAGACTCTCTTTTGCATCCGTGGTTCGAACCCCGGGTGATGACGTCTTTTGCCGATCTTTTACAGCAAGTGCCTACACGGGGAGCTGTAAGTATTAGTTAATCCACCTAATATCTCAGTCCATACAGTGGCGCGATGGCTTGGCGCACTGTACGAGCTGATGTTCGAGACTCTCTTTTGCATCCGTGGTTCGAACCCCGGGTGTTGACGTCTTTTGCCGATCTTTTACAGCAAGTGCCTACACGGGGAGCTGTAAGTATTAGTTAATCCACCTAATATCTCAGTCCATACAGTGGCACATGGCTTGGCGCACTGTACGAGCTGATGTTCGAGACTCTCTTTTGCATCCGTGGTTCGAACCCCGGGTGTTGACGTCTTTTGCCGATCTTTTACAGCAAGTGCCTACACGGGGAGCTGTAAGTATTAGTTAATCCACCTAATATCTCAGTCCATACAGTGGCGCGATGGCTTGGCGCACTGTACGAGCTGATGTTCGAGACTCTCTTTTGCATCCGTGGTTCGAACCCCGGGTGATGACGTCTTTTGCCGATCTTTTACAGCAAGTGCCTACACGGGGAGCTGTAAGTATTAGTTAATCCACCTAATATCTCAGTCCATACAGTGGCGCGATGGCTTGGCGCACTGTACGAGCTGATGTTCGAGACTCTCTTTTGCATCCGTGGTTCGAACCCCGGGTGTTGACGTCTTTTGCCGATCTTTTACAGCAAGTGCCTACACGGGGAGCTGTAAGTATTAGTTAATCCACCTAATATCTCAGTCCATACAGTGGCGCGATGGCTTGGCGCACTGTACGAGCTGATGTTCGAGACTCTCTTTTGCATCCGTGGTTCGAACCCCGGGTGATGACGTCTTTTGCCGATCTTTTACAGCAAGTGCCTACACGGGGAGCTGTAAGTATTAGTTAATCCACCTAATATCTCAGTCCATACAGTGGCGCGATGGCTTGGCGCAATTTACGAGCTGATGTTCGAGACTCTCTTTTGCATCCGTGGTTCGAACTCCGGGTGATGACGTCTTTTGCCGATCTTTTACAGCAAGTGCCTACACGGGGAGCTGTAAGTATTAGTTAATCCACCTAATATCTCAGTCCATACAGTGGCGCGATGGCTTGGCGCACTGTACGAGCTGATGTTCGAGACTCTCTTTTGCATCCGTGGTTCGAACCCCGGGTGTTGACGTCTTTTGCCGATCTTTTGCAGCAATTGCCTACACGGGGAGCTGTAAGTATTAGTTAATCCACCTAATATCTCAGTCCATACAGTGGCGCGATGGCTTGGCGCACTGTACGAGCTGATGTTCGAGACTCTCTTTTGCATCCGTGGTTCGAACCCCGGGTGATGACGTCTTTTGCCGATCTTTTACAGCAAGTGCCTACGCGGGGAGCTGTAAGTATTAGTTAATCCACCTAATATCTCAGTCCATACAGTGGCGCGATGGCTTGGCGCACTGTACGAGCTGATCTTCGAGACTCTCTTTTGCATCCGTGGTTCGAACCCCGGGTGATGACGTCTTTTGCCGATCTTTTACAGCAAGTGCCTACGCGGGGAGCTGTAAGTATTAGTTAATCCACCTAATATCTCAGTCCATACAGTGGCGCGATGGCTTGGCGCACTGTACGAGCTGATGTTCGAGACTCTCTTTTGCATCCGTGGTTCGAACCCCGGGTGTTGACGTCTTTTGCCGATCTTTTACAGCAAGTGCCAACGCGGGGAGCTGTAAGTATTAGTTAATCCACCTAATATCTCAGTCCATACAGTGGCGCGATGGCTTGGCGCACTGTACGAGCTGATGTTCGAGACTCTCTTTTGCATCCGTGGTTCGAACTCCGGGTGATGACGTCTTTTGCCGATCTTTTACAGCAAGTGCCTACACGGGGAGCTGTAAGTATTAGTTAATCCACCTAATATCTCAGTCCATACAGTGGCGCGATGGCTTGGCGCACTGTACGAGCTGATGTTCGAGACTCTCTTTTGCATCCGTGGTTCGAACCCCGGATGATGACGTCTTTTGCCGATCTTTTACAGCAAGTGCCTACACGGGGAGCTGTAAGTATTAGTTAATCCACCTAATATCTCAGTCCATACAGTGGCGCGATGGCTTGGCGCACTGTACGAGCTGATCTTCGAGACTCTCTTTTGCATCCGTGGTTCGAACCCCGGGTGTTGACGTCTTTTGCCGATCTTTTACAGCAAGTGCCTACACGGGGAGCTGTAAGTATTAGTTAATCCACCTAATATCTCAGTCCATACAGTGGCGCGATGGCTTGGCGCACTGTACGAGCTGATGTTCGAGACTCTCTTTTGCATCCGTGGTTCGAACCCCGGGTGATGACGTCTTTTGCCGATCTCTTACAGCAAGTGCCTACACGGGGAGCTGTAAGTATTACTTAATCCACCTAATATCTCAGTCCATACAGTTGCGCGATGGCTTGGCGCACTGTACGAGCTGATCTTCGAGACTCTCTTTTGCATCCGTGGTTCGAACTCCGGGTGATGACGTCTTTTGCCGATCTTTTACAGCAAGTGAGTGCCTACACGGGGAGCTGTAAGTATTAGTTAATCCACCTAATATCTCAGTCCATACAGTGGCGCGATGGCTTGGCGCACTGTACGAGCTGACGTTCGAGACTCTCTTTTGCATCCGTGGTTCGAACCCCGGGTGATGACGTCTTTTGCCGATCTTTTACAGCAAGTGCCTACACGGGGAGCTGTAAGTATTAGTTAATCCACCTAATATCTCAGTCCATACAGTGGCGCGATGGCTTGGCGCACTGTACGAGCTGATGTTCGAGACTCTCTTTTGCATCCGTGGTTCGAACCCCGGGTGTTGACGTCTTTTGCCGATCTTTTACAGCAAGTGCCTACACGGGGAGCTGTAAGTATTAGTTAATCCACCTAATATCTCAGTCCATACAGTGGCACATGGCTTGGCGCACTGTACGAGCTGATGTTCGAGACTCTCTTTTGCATCCGTGGTTCGAACCCCGGGTGTTGACGTCTTTTGCCGATCTTTTACAGCAAGTGCCTACACGGGGAGCTGTAAGTATTAGTTAATCCACCTAATATCTCAGTCCATACAGTGGCGCGATGGCTTGGCGCACTGTACGAGCTGATGTTCGAGACTCTCTTTTGCATCCGTGGTTCGAACCCCGGGTGATGACGTCTTTTGCCGATCTTTTACAGCAAGTGCCTACACGGGGAGCTGTAAGTATTAGTTAATCCACCTAATATCTCAGTCCATACAGTGGCGCGATGGCTTGGCGCACTGTACGAGCTGATGTTCGAGACTCTCTTTTGCATCCGTGGTTCGAACCCCGGGTGTTGACGTCTTTTGCCGATCTTTTACAGCAAGTGCCTACACGGGGAGCTGTAAGTATTAGTTAATCCACCTAATATCTCAGTCCATACAGTGGCGCGATGGCTTGGCGCACTGTACGAGCTGACCTTCGAGACTCTCTTTTGCATCCGTGGTTCGAACCCCGGGTGTTGACGTCTTTTGCCGATCTTTTACAGCAAGTGCCTACACGGGGAGCTGTAAGTATTAGTTAATCCACCTAATATCTCAGTCCATACAGTGGCGCGATGGCTTGGCGCACTGTACGAGCTGACGTTCGAGACTCTCTTTTGCATCCGTGGTTCGAACCCCGGGTGATGACGTCTTTTGCCGATCTTTTACAGCAAGTGCCTACACGGGGAGCTGTAAGTATTAGTTAATCCACCTAATATCTCAGTCCATACAGTGGCGCGATGGCTTGGCGCACTGTACGAGCTGATGTTCGAGACTCTCTTTTGCATCCGTGGTTCGAACCCCGGGTGTTGACGTCTTTTGCCGATCTTTTACAGCAAGTGCCTACACGGGGAGCTGTAAGTATTAGTTAATCCACCTAATATCTCAGTCCATACAGTGGCACATGGCTTGGCGCACTGTACGAGCTGATGTTCGAGACTCTCTTTTGCATCCGTGGTTCGAACTCCGGGTGATGACGTCTTTTGCCGATCTTTTACAGCAAGTGCCTACACGGGGAGCTGTAAGTATTAGTTAATCCACCTAATATCTCAGTCCATACAGTGGCGCGATCGCTTGGCGCACTGTACGAGCTGATCTTCGAGACTCTCTTTTGCATCCGTGGTTCGAACCCCGGGTGATGACGTCTTTTGCCGATCTTTTACAGCAAGTGCCTACACGGGGAGCTGTAAGTATTAGTTAATCCACCTAATATCTCAGTCCATACAGTGGCGCGATGGCTTGGCGCACTGTACGAGCTGATCTTCGAGACTCTCTTTTGCATCCGTGGTTCGAACCCCGGGTGATGACGTCTTTTGCCGATCTTTTACAGCAAGTGCCTACACGGGGAGCTGTAAGTATTAGTTAATCCACCTAATATCTCAGTCCATACAGTGGCGCGATGGCTTGGCGCACTGTACGAGCTGATCTTCGAGACTCTCTTTTGCATCCGTGGTTCGAACCCCGGGTGTTGACGTCTTTTGCCGATCTTTTACAGCAAGTGCCTACACGGGGAGCTGTAAGTATTAGTTAATCCACCTAATATCTCAGTCCATACAGTGGCGCGATGGCTTGGCGCACTGTACGAGCTGATGTTCGAGACTCTCTTTTGCATCCGTGGTTCGAACCCCGGGTGATGACGTCTTTTGCCGATCTTTTACAGCAAGTGCCTACACGGGGAGCTGTAAGTATTAGTTAATCCACCTAATATCTCAGTCCATACAGTGGCGCGATGGCTTGGCGCACTGTACGAGCTGACGTTCGAGACTCTCTTTTGCATCCGTGGTTCGAACCCCGGGTGATGACGTCTTTTGCCGATCTTTTACAGCAAGTGCCTACACGGGGAGCTGTAAGTATTAGTTAATCCACCTAATATCTCAGTCCATACAGTGGCGCGATGGCTTGGCGCACTGTACGAGCTGATGTTCGAGACTCTCTTTTGCATCCGTGGTTCGAACCCCGGGTGATGACGTCTTTTGCCGATCTTTTACAGCAAGTGCCTACACGGGGAGCTGTAAGTATTAGTTAATCCACCTAATATCTCAGTCCATACAGTGGCGCGATGGCTTGGCGCACTGTACGAGCTGACGTTCGAGACTCTCTTTTGCATCCGTGGTTCGAACCCCGGGTGATGACGTCTTTTGCCGATCTTTTACAGCAAGTGCCTACACGGGGAGCTGTAAGTATTAGTTAATCCACCTAATATCTCAGTCCATACAGTGGCGCGATGGCTTGGCGCACTGTACGAGCTGATGTTCGAGACTCTCTTTTGCATCCGTGGTTCGAACCCCGGGTGTTGACGTCTTTTGCCGATCTTTTACAGCAAGTGCCTACACGGGGAGCTGTAAGTATTAGTTAATCCACCTAATATCTCAGTCCATACAGTGGCACATGGCTTGGCGCACTGTACGAGCTGATGTTCGAGACTCTCTTTTGCATCCGTGGTTCGAACCCCGGGTGTTGACGTCTTTTGCCGATCTTTTACAGCAAGTGCCTACACGGGGAGCTGTAAGTATTAGTTAATCCACCTAATATCTCAGTCCATACAGTGGCGCGATGGCTTGGCGCACTGTACGAGCTGATGTTCGAGACTCTCTTTTGCATCCGTGGTTCGAACCCCGGGTGATGACGTCTTTTGCCGATCTTTTACAGAAAGTGCCTACACGGGGAGCTGTAAGTATTAGTTAATCCACCTAATATCTCAGTCCATACAGTGGCGCGATGGCTTGGCGCACTGTACGAGCTGATGTTCGAGACTCTCTTTTGCATCCGTGGTTCGAACCCCGGGTGTTGACGTCTTTTGCCGATCTTTTACAGCAAGTGCCTACACGGGGAGCTGTAAGTATTAGTTAATCCACCTAATATCTCAGTCCATACAGTGGCGCGATGGCTTGGCGCACTGTACGAGCTGATGTTCGAGACTCTCTTTTGCATCCGTGGTTCGAACCCCGGGTGATGACGTCTTTTGCCGATCTTTTACAGCAAGTGCCTACACGGGGAGCTGTAAGTATTAGTTAATCCACCTAATATCTCAGTCCATACAGTGGCGCGATGGCTTGGCGCAATTTACGAGCTGATGTTCGAGACTCTCTTTTGCATCCGTGGTTCGAACTCCGGGTGATGACGTCTTTTGCCGATCTTTTACAGCAAGTGCCTACACGGGGAGCTGTAAGTATTAGTTAATCCACCTAATATCTCAGTCCATACAGTGGCGCGATGGCTTGGCGCACTGTACGAGCTGATGTTCGAGACTCTCTTTTGCATCCGTGGTTCGAACCCCGGGTGTTGACGTCTTTTGCCGATCTTTTGCAGCAATTGCCTACACGGGGAGCTGTAAGTATTAGTTAATCCACCTAATATCTCAGTCCATACAGTGGCGCGATGGCTTGGCGCACTGTACGAGCTGATGTTCGAGACTCTCTTTTGCATCCGTGGTTCGAACCCCGGGTGATGACGTCTTTTGCCGATCTTTTACAGCAAGTGCCTACGCGGGGAGCTGTAAGTATTAGTTAATCCACCTAATATCTCAGTCCATACAGTGGCGCGATGGCTTGGCGCACTGTACGAGCTGATCTTCGAGACTCTCTTTTGCATCCGTGGTTCGAACCCCGGGTGATGACGTCTTTTGCCGATCTTTTACAGCAAGTGCCTACGCGGGGAGCTGTAAGTATTAGTTAATCCACCTAATATCTCAGTCCATACAGTGGCGCGATGGCTTGGCGCACTGTACGAGCTGATGTTCGAGACTCTCTTTTGCATCCGTGGTTCGAACCCCGGGTGTTGACGTCTTTTGCCGATCTTTTACAGCAAGTGCCAACGCGGGGAGCTGTAAGTATTAGTTAATCCACCTAATATCTCAGTCCATACAGTGGCGCGATGGCTTGGCGCACTGTACGAGCTGATGTTCGAGACTCTCTTTTGCATCCGTGGTTCGAACTCCGGGTGATGACGTCTTTTGCCGATCTTTTACAGCAAGTGCCTACACGGGGAGCTGTAAGTATTAGTTAATCCACCTAATATCTCAGTCCATACAGTGGCGCGATGGCTTGGCGCACTGTACGAGCTGATGTTCGAGACTCTCTTTTGCATCCGTGGTTCGAACCCCGGATGATGACGTCTTTTGCCGATCTTTTACAGCAAGTGCCTACACGGGGAGCTGTAAGTATTAGTTAATCCACCTAATATCTCAGTCCATACAGTGGCGCGATGGCTTGGCGCACTGTACGAGCTGATCTTCGAGACTCTCTTTTGCATCCGTGGTTCGAACCCCGGGTGTTGACGTCTTTTGCCGATCTTTTACAGCAAGTGCCTACACGGGGAGCTGTAAGTATTAGTTAATCCACCTAATATCTCAGTCCATACAGTGGCGCGATGGCTTGGCGCACTGTACGAGCTGATGTTCGAGACTCTCTTTTGCATCCGTGGTTCGAACCCCGGGTGATGACGTCTTTTGCCGATCTCTTACAGCAAGTGCCTACACGGGGAGCTGTAAGTATTACTTAATCCACCTAATATCTCAGTCCATACAGTTGCGCGATGGCTTGGCGCACTGTACGAGCTGATCTTCGAGACTCTCTTTTGCATCCGTGGTTCGAACTCCGGGTGATGACGTCTTTTGCCGATCTTTTACAGCAAGTGAGTGCCTACACGGGGAGCTGTAAGTATTAGTTAATCCACCTAATATCTCAGTCCATACAGTGGCGCGATGGCTTGGCGCACTGTACGAGCTGACGTTCGAGACTCTCTTTTGCATCCGTGGTTCGAACCCCGGGTGATGACGTCTTTTGCCGATCTTTTACAGCAAGTGCCTACACGGGGAGCTGTAAGTATTAGTTAATCCACCTAATATCTCAGTCCATACAGTGGCGCGATGGCTTGGCGCACTGTACGAGCTGATGTTCGAGACTCTCTTTTGCATCCGTGGTTCGAACCCCGGGTGTTGACGTCTTTTGCCGATCTTTTACAGCAAGTGCCTACACGGGGAGCTGTAAGTATTAGTTAATCCACCTAATATCTCAGTCCATACAGTGGCGCGATGGCTTGGCGCACTGTACGAGCTGATGTTCGAGACTCTCTTTTGCATCCGTGGTTCGAACCCCGGGTGTTGACGTCTTTTGCCGATCTTTTACAGCAAGTGCCTACACGGGGAGCTGTAAGTATTAGTTAATCCACCTAATATCTCAGTCCATACAGTGGCGCGATGGCTTGGCGCACTGTACGAGCTGATGTTCGAGACTCTCTTTTGCATCCGTGGTTCGAACCCCGGGTGATGACGTCTTTTGCCGATCTTTTACAGCAAGTGCCTACACGGGGAGCTGTAAGTATTAGTTAATCCACCTAATATCTCAGTCCATACAGTGGCGCGATGGCTTGGCGCACTGTACGAGCTGATGTTCGAGACTCTCTTTTGCATCCGTGGTTCGAACCCCGGGTGTTGACGTCTTTTGCCGATCTTTTACAGCAAGTGCCTACACGGGGAGCTGTAAGTATTAGTTAATCCACCTAATATCTCAGTCCATACAGTGGCGCGATGGCTTGGCGCACTGTACGAGCTGATCTTCGAGACTCTCTTTTGCATCCGTGGTTCGAACCCCGGGTGTTGACGTCTTTTGCCGATCTTTTACAGCAAGTGCCTACACGGGGAGCTGTAAGTATTAGTTAATCCACCTAATATCTCAGTCCATACAGTGGCGCGATGGCTTGGCGCACTGTACGAGCTGACGTTCGAGACTCTCTTTTGCATCCGTGGTTCGAACCCCGGGTGATGACGTCTTTTGCCGATCTCTTACAGCAAGTGCCTACACGGGGAGCTGTAAGTATTAGTTAATCCACCTAATATCTCAGTCCATACAGTGGCGCGATGGCTTGGCGCACTGTACGAGCTGACCTTCGAGACTCTCTTTTGCATCCGTGGTTCGAACTCCGGGTGATGACGTCTTTTGCCGATCTTTTACAGCAAGTGCCTACACGGGGAGCTGTAAGTATTAGTTAATCCACCTAATATCTCAGTCCATACAGTGGCGCGATGGCTTGGCGCACTGTACGAGCTGACGTTCGAGACTCTCTTTTGCATCCGTGGTTCGAACCCCGGGTGATGACGTCTTTTGCCGATCTTTTACAGCAAGTGCCTACACGGGGAGCTGTAAGTATTAGTTAATCCACCTAATATCTCAGTCCATACAGTGGCGCGATGGCTTGGCGCACTGTACGAGCTGATGTTCGAGACTCTCTTTTGCATCCGTGGTTCGAACCCCGGGTGTTGACGTCTTTTGCCGATCTTTTACAGCAAGTGCCTACACGGGGAGCTGTAAGTATTAGTTAATCCACCTAATATCTCAGTCCATACAGTGGCACATGGCTTGGCGCACTGTACGAGCTGATGTTCGAGACTCTCTTTTGCATCCGTGGTTCGAACCCCGGGTGTTGACGTCTTTTGCCGATCTTTTACAGCAAGTGCCTACACGGGGAGCTGTAAGTATTAGTTAATCCACCTAATATCTCAGTCCATACAGTGGCGCGATGGCTTGGCGCACTGTACGAGCTGATGTTCGAGACTCTCTTTTGCATCCGTGGTTCGAACCCCGGCTGATGACGTCTTTTGCCGATCTTTTACAGCAAGTGCCTACACGGGGAGCTGTAAGTATTAGTTAATCCACCTAATATCTCAGTCCATACAGTGGCGCGATGGCTTGGCGCACTGTACGAGCAGATGTTCGAGACTATCTTTTGCATCCGTGGATCGAACCCCGGCTGATGACGTCTTTTGCCGATCTTTTACAGCAAGTGCCTACACGGGGAGCTGTAAGTATTAGTTAATCCACCTAATATCTCAGTCCATACAGTGGCGCGATGGCTTGGCGCACTGTACGAGCTGATGTTCGAGACTATCTTTTGCATCCGTGGTTCGAACCCCGGGTGTTGACGTCTTTTGCCGATCTTTTACAGCAAGTGCCTACACGGGGAGCTGTAAGTATTAGTTAATCCACCTAATATCTCAGTCCATACAGTGGCGCGATGGCTTGGCGCACTGTACGAGCTGATGTTCGAGACTCTCTTTTGCATCCGTGGTTCGAACCCCGGGTGTTGACGTCTTTTGCCGATCTTTTACAGCAAGTGCCTACACGGGGAGCTGTAAGTATTAGTTAATCCACCTAATATCTCAGTCCATACAGTGGCGCGATGGCTTGGCGCACTGTACGAGCTGATGTTCGAGACTCTCTTTTGCATCCGTGGTTCGAACCCCGGGTGTTGACGTCTTTTGCCGATCTTTTACAGCAAGTGCCTACACGGGGAGCTGTAAGTATTAGTTAATCCACCTAATATCTCAGTCCATACAGTGGCGCGATGGCTTGGCGCACTGTACGAGCTGATGTTCGAGACTCTCTTTTGCATCCGTGGTTCGAACCCCGGCTGATGACGTCTTTTGCCGATCTTTTACAGCAAGTGCCTACACGGGGAGCTGTAAGTATTAGTTAATCCACCTAATATCTCAGTCCATACAGTGGCGCGATGGCTTGGCGCACTGTACGAGCTGATGTTCGAGACTCTCTTTTGCATCCGTGGTTCGAACCCCGGCTGATGACGTCTTTTGCCGATCTTTTACAGCAAGTGCCTACACGGGGAGCTGTAAGTATTAGTTAATCCACCTAATATCTCAGTCCATACAGTGGCGCGATGGCTTGGCGCACTGTACGAGCTGATGTTCGAGACTCTCTTTTGCATCCGTGGTTCGAACCCCGGCTGATGACGTCTTTTGCCGATCTTTTACAGCAAGTGCCTACACGGGGAGCTGTAAGTATTAGTTAATCCACCTAATATCTCAGTCCATACAGTGGCGCGATGGCTTGGCGCACTGTACGAGCTGATGTTCGAGACTCTCTTTTGCATCCGTGGTTCGAACCCCGGCTGATGACGTCTTTTGCCGATCTTTTACAGCAAGTGCCTACACGGGGAGCTGTAAGTATTAGTTAATCCACCTAATATCTCAGTCCATACAGTGGCGCGATGGCTTGGCGCACTGTACGAGCTGATGTTCGAGACTCTCTTTTGCATCCGTGGTTCGAACCCCGGCTGATGACGTCTTTTGCCGATCTTTTACAGCAAGTGCCTACACGGGGAGCTGTAAGTATTAGTTAATCCACCTAATATCTCAGTCCATACAGTGGCGCGATGGCTTGGCGCACTGTACGAGCTGATGTTCGAGACTCTCTTTTGCATCCGTGGTTCGAACCCCGGATGATGACGTCTTTTGCCGATCTTTTACAGGAAGTGCCTACACGGGGAGCTGTAAGTATTAGTTAATCCACCTAATATCTCAGTCCATACAGTGGCGCGATGGCTTGGCGCACTGTACGAGCTGATGTTCGAGACTCTCTTTTGCATCCGTGGTTCGAACCCCGGGTGTTGACGTCTTTTGCCGATCTTTTACAGCAAGTGCCTACACGGGGAGCTGTAAGTATTAGTTAATCCACCTAATATCTCAGTCCATACAGTGGCGCGATGGCTTGGCGCACTGTACGAGCTGATGTTCGAGACTCTCTTTTGCATCCGTGGTTCGAACCCCGGATGATGACGTCTTTTGCCGATCTTTTACAGCAAGTGCCTACACGGGGAGCTGTAAGTATTATTTAATCCACCTAATATCTCAGTCCATACAGTGGCGCGATGGCTTGGCGCACTGTACGAGCTGATGTTCGAGACTCTCTTTTGCATCCGTGGTTCGAACCCCGGGTGATGACGTCTTTTGCCGATCTTTTACAGCAAGTGCCTACACGGGGAGCTGTAAGTATTTGTTAATCCACCTAATATCTCAGTCCATACAGTGGCGCGATGGCTTGGCGCACTGTACGAGCTGATGTTCGAGACTCTCTTTTGCATCCGTGGTTCGAACCCCGGGTGTTGACGTCTTTTGCCGATCTTTTACAGCAAGTGCCTACACGGGGAGCTGTAAGTATTAGTTAATCCACCTAATATCTCAGTCCATACAGTGGCGCGATGGCTTGGCGCACTGTACGAGCTGATGTTCGAGACTCTCTTTTGCATCCGTGGTTCGAACCCCGGGTGATGACGTCTTTTGCCGATCTTTTACAGCAAGTGCCTACACGGGGAGCTGTAAGTATTAGTTAATCCACCTAATATCTCAGTCCATACAGTGGCGCGATGGCTTGGCGCACTGTACGAGCTGATGTTCGAGACTCTCTTTTGCATCCGTGGTTCGAACCCCGGGTGATGACGTCTTTTGCCGATCTTTTACAGCAAGTGCCTACACGGGGAGCTGTAAGTATTAGTTAATCCACCTAATATCTCAGTCCATACAGTGGCGCGATGGCTTGGCGCACTGTACGAGCTGATGTTCGAGACTCTCTTTTGCATCCGTGGTTCGAACCCCGGGTGATGACGTCTTTTGCCGATCTTTTACAGCAAGTGCCTACACGGGGAGCTGTAAGTATTAGTTAATCCACCTAATATCTCAGTCCATACAGTGGCGCGATGGCTTGGCGCACTGTACGAGCTGATGTTCGAGACTCTCTTTTGCATCCGTGGTTCGAACCCCGGGTGTTGACGTCTTTTGCCGATCTTTTACAGCAAGTGCCTACACGGGGAGCTGTAAGTATTAGTTAATCCACCTAATATCTCAGTCCATACAGTGGCGCGATGGCTTGGCGCACTGTACGAGCTGATGTTCGAGACTCTCTTTTGCATCCGTGGTTCGAACCCCGGGTGATGACGTCTTTTGCCGATCTTTTACAGCAAGTGCCTACACGGGGAGCTGTAAGTATTAGTTAATCCACCTAATATCTCAGTCCATACAGTGGCGCGATGGCTTGGCGCACTGTACGAGCTGATGTTCGAGACTCTCTTTTGCATCCGTGGTTCGAACCCCGGTTGTTGACGTCTTTTGCCGATCTTTTACAGCAAGTGCCTACACGGGGAGCTGTAAGTATTAGTTAATCCACCTAATATCTCAGTCCATACAGTGGCGCGATAACTTGGCGCACTGTACGAGCTGATGTTCGAGACTCTCTTTTGCATCCGTGGTTCGAACCCCGGGTGTTGACGTCTTTTGCCGATCTTTTACAGCAAGTGCCTACACGGGGAGCTGTAAGTATTAGTTAATCCACCTAATATCTCAGTCCATACAGTGGCGCGATGGCTTGGCGCACTGTACGAGCTGATGTTCGAGACTCTCTTTTGCATCCGTGGTTCGAACCCCGGGTGTTGACGTCTTTTGCCGATCTTTTACAGCAAGTGCCTACACGGGGAGCTGTAAGTATTAGTTAATCCACCTAATATCTCAGTCCATACAGTGGCGCGATGGCTTGGCGCACTGTACGAGCTGATGTTCGAGACTCTCGTTTGCATCCGTGGTTCGAACCCCGGGTGTTGACGTCTTTTGCCGATCTTTTACAGCAAGTGCCTACACGGGGAGCTGTAAGTATTAGTTAATCCACCTAATATCTCAGTCCATACAGTGGCGCGATGGCTTGGCGCACTGTACGAGCTGATGTTCGAGACTCTCTTTTGCATCCGTGGTTCGAACCCCGGGTGATGACGTCTTTTGCCGATCTTTTACAGCAAGTGCCTACACGGGGAGCTGTAAGTATTAGTTAATCCACCTAATATCTCAGTCCATACAGTGGCGCGATGGCTTGGCGCACTGTACGAGCTGATGTTCGAGACTCTCTTTTGCATCCGTGGTTCGAACCCCGGGTGTTGACGTCTTTTGCCGATCTTTTACAGCAAGTGCCTACACGGGGAGCTGTAAGTATTAGTTAATCCACCTAATATCTCAGTCCATACAGTGGCGCGATGGCTTGGCGCACTGTACGAGCTGATGTTCGAGACTCTCTTTTGCATCCGTGGTTCGAACCCCGGGTGTTGACGTCTTTTGCCGATCTTTTACAGCAAGTGCCTACACGGGGAGCTGTAAGTATTAGTTAATCCACCTAATATCTCAGTCCATACAGTGGCGCGATGGCTTGGCGCACTGTACGAGCTGATGTTCGAGACTCTCTTTTGCATCCGTGGTTCGAACCCCGGGTGTTGACGTCTTTTGCCGATCTTTTACAGCAAGTGCCTACACGGGGAGCTGTAAGTATTAGTTAATCCACCTAATATCTCAGTCCATACAGTGGCGCGATGGCTTGGCGCACTGTACGAGCTGATGTTCGAGACTCTCTTTTGCATCCGTGGTTCGAACCCCGGGTGTTGACGTCTTTTGCCGATCTTTTACAGCAAGTGCCTACACGGGGAGCTGTAAGTATTAGTTAATCCACCTAATATCTCAGTCCATACAGTGGCGCGATGGCTTGGCGCACTGTACGAGCTGATGTTCGAGACTCTCTTTTGCATCCGTGGTTCGAACCCCGGGTGTTGACGTCTTTTGCCGATCTTTTACAGCAAGTGCCTACACGGGGAGCTGTAAGTATTAGTTAATCCACCTAATATCTCAGTCCATACAGTGGCGCGATGGCTTGGCGCACTGTACGAGCTGATGTTCGAGACTCTCTTTTGCATCCGTGGTTCGAACCCCGGGTGTTGACGTCTTTTGCCGATCTTTTACAGCAAGTGCCTACACGGGGAGCTGTAAGTATTAGTTAATCCACCTAATATCTCAGTCCATACAGTGGCGCGATAACTTGGCGCACTGTACGAGCTGATGTTCGAGACTCTCTTTTGCATCCGTGGTTCGAACCCCGGGTGTTGACGTCTTTTGCCGATCTTTTACAGCAAGTGCCTACACGGGGAGCTGTAAGTATTAGTTAATCCACCTAATATCTCAGTCCATACAGTGGCGCGATGGCTTGGCGCACTGTACGAGCTGATGTTCGAGACTCTCTTTTGCATCCGTGGTTCGAACCCCGGGTGTTGACGTCTTTTGCCGATCTTTTACAGCAAGTGCCTACACGGGGAGCTGTAAGTATTAGTTAATCCACCTAATATCTCAGTCCATACAGTGGCGCGATAACTTGGCGCACTGTACGAGCTGATGTTCGAGACTCTCTTTTGCATCCGTGGTTCGAACCCCGGGTGTTGACGTCTTTTGCCGATCTTTTACAGCAAGTGCCTACACGGGGAGCTGTAAGTATTAGTTAATCCACCTAATATCTCAGTCCATACAGTGGCGCGATGGCTTGGCGCACTGTACGAGCTGATGTTCGAGACTCTCTTTTGCATCCGTGGTTCGAACCCCGGGTGTTGACGTCTTTTGCCGATCTTTTACAGCAAGTGCCTACACGGGGAGCTGTAAGTATTAGTTAATCCACCTAATATCTCAGTCCATACAGTGGCGCGATGGCTTGGCGCACTGTACGAGCTGATGTTCGAGACTCTCTTTTGCATCCGTGGTTCGAACCCCGGGTGTTGACGTCTTTTGCCGATCTTTTACAGCAAGTGCCTACACGGGGAGCTGTAAGTATTAGTTAATCCACCTAATATCTCAGTCCATACAGTGGCGCGATGGCTTGGCGCACTGTACGAGCTGATGTTCGAGACTCTCTTTTGCATCCGTGGTTCGAACCCCGGGTGTTGACGTCTTTTGCCGATCTTTTACAGCAAGTGCCTACACGGGGAGCTGTAAGTATTAGTTAATCCACCTAATATCTCAGTCCATACAGTGGCGAGATGGCTTGGCGCACTGTACGAGCTGATGTTCGAGACTCTCTTTTGCATCCGTGGTTCGAACCCCGGGTGTTGACGTCTTTTGCCGATCTTTTACAGCAAGTGCCTACACGGGGAGCTGTAAGTATTAGTTAATCCACCTAATATCTCAGTCCATACAGTGGCGCGATGGCTTGGCGCACTGTACGAGCTGATGTTCGAGACGCTCTTTTGCATCCGTGGTTCGAACCCCGGGTGTTGACGTCTTTTGCCGATCTTTTACAGCAAGTGCCTACACGGGAAGCTGTAAGTATTAGTTAATCCACCTAATATCTCAGTCCATACAGTGGCGCGATGGCTTGGCGCACTGTACGAGCTGATGTTCGAGACTCTCTTTTGCATCCGTGGTTCGAACCCCGGGTGATGACGTCTTTTGCCGATCTTTTACAGCAAGTGCCTACACGGGGAGCTGTAAGTATTAGTTAATCCACCTAATATCTCAGTCCATACAGTGGCGCGATGGCTTGGCGCACTGTTCGAGCTGATGTTCGAGACTCTCTTTTGCATCCGTGGTTCGAACCCCGGGTGATGACGTCTTTTGCCGATCTTTTACAGCAAGTGCCTACACGGGGAGCTGTAAGTATTAGTTAATCCACCTAATATCTCAGTCCATACAGTGGCGCGATGGCTTGGCGCACTGTACGAGCTGATGTTCGAGACTCTCTTTTGCATCCGTGGTTCGAACCCCGGGTGATGACGTCTTTTGCCGATCTTTTACAGCAAGTGCCTACACGGGGAGCTGTAAGTATTAGTTAATCCACCTAATATCTCAGTCCATACAGTGGCGCGATGGCTTGGCGCACTGTACGAGCTGATGTTCGAGACTCTCTTTTGCATCCGTGGTTCGAACCCCGGGTGATGACGTCTTTTGCCGATCTTTTACAGCAAGTGCCTACACGGGGAGCTGTAAGTATTAGTTAATCCACCTAATATCTCAGTCCATACAGTGGCGCGATGGCTTGGCGCACTGTACGAGCTGATGTTCGAGACTCTCTTTTGCATCCGTGGTTCGAACCCCGGGTGTTGACGTCTTTTGCCGATCTTTTACAGCAAGTGCCTACACGGGGAGCTGTAAGTATTAGTTAATCCACCTAATATCTCAGTCCATACAGTGGCGAGATGGCTTGGCGCACTGTACGAGCTGATGTTCGAGACTCTCTTTTGCATCCGTGGTTCGAACCCCGGGTGTTGACGTCTTTTGCCGATCTTTTACAGCAAGTGCCTACACGGGGAGCTGTAAGTATTAGTTAATCCACCTAATATCTCAGTCCATACAGTGGCGCGATGGCTTGGCGCACTGTACGAGCTGATGTTCGAGACTCTCTTTTGCATCCGTGGTTCGAACCCCGGGTGTTGACGTCTTTTGCCGATCTTTTACAGCAAGTGCCTACACGGGGAGCTGTAAGTATTAGTTAATCCACCTAATATCTCAGTCCATACAGTGGCGCGATGGCTTGGCGCACTGTACGAGCTGATGTTCGAGACTCTCTTTTGCATCCGTGGTTCGAACCCCGGGTGATGACGTCTTTTGCCGATCTTTTACAGCAAGTGCCTACACGGGGAGCTGTAAGTATTAGTTAATCCACCTAATATCTCAGTCCATACAGTGGCGCGATGGCTTGGCGCACTGTACGAGCTGATGTTCCAGACTCTCTTTTGCATCCGTGGTTCGAACCCCGGGTGTTGACGTCTTTTGCCGATCTTTTACAGCAAGTGCCTACACGGGGAGCTGTAAATATTAGTTAATCCACCTAATATCTCAGTCCATACAGTGGCGCGATGGCTTGGCGCACTGTACGAGCTGATGTTCGAGACTCTCTTTTGCATCCGTGGTTCGAACCCCGGGTGATGACTTCTTTTGCCGATCTTTTACAGCAAGTGCCTACACGGGGAGCTGTAAGTATTAGTAAATCCACCTAATATCTCAGTCCATACAGTGGCGCGATGGCTTGGCGCACTGTACGAGCTGATGTTCGAGACTCTCTTTTGCATCCGTGGTTCGAACCCCGGGTGATGACGTCTTTTGCCGATCTTTTACAGCAAGTGCCTACACGGGGAGCTGTAAGTATTAGTTAATCCACCTAATATCTCAGTCCATACAGTGGCGCGATGGCTTGGCGCACTGTACGAGCTGATGTTCCAGACTCTCTTTTGCATCCGTGGTTCGAACCCCGGGTGATGACGTCTTTTGCCGATCTTTTACAGCAAGTGCCTACACGGGGAGCTGTAAGTATTAGTTAATCCACCTAATATCTCAGTCCATACAGTGGCGCGATGGCTTGGCGCACTGTACGAGCTGATGTTCCAGACTCTCTTTTGCATCCGTGGTTCGAACCCCGGGTGATGACGTCTTTTGCCGATCTTTTACAGCAAGTGCCTACACGGGGAGCTGTAAGTATTAGTTAATCCACCTAATATCTCAGTCCATACAGTGGCGCGATGGCTTGGCGCACTGTACGAGCTGATGTTCGAGACTCTCTTTTGCATCCGTGGTTCGAACCCCGGGTGTTGACGTCTTTTGCCGATCTTTTACAGCAAGTGCCTACACGGGGAGCTGTAAGTATTAGTTAATCCACCTAATATCTCAGTCCATACAGTGGCGCGATGGCTTGGCGCACTGTACGAGCTGATGTTCGAGACTCTCTTTTGCATCCGTGGTTCGAACCCCGGGTGTTGACGTCTTTTGCCGATCTTTTACAGCAAGTGCCTACACGGGGAGCTGTAAGTATTAGTTAATCCACCTAATATCTCAGTCCATACAGTGGCGCGATGGCTTGGCGCACTGTACGAGCTGATGTTCGAGACTCTCTTTTGCATCCGTGGTTCGAACCCCGGGTGTTGACGTCTTTTGCCGATCTTTTACAGCAAGTGCCTACACGGGGAGCTGTAAGTATTAGTTAATCCACCTAATATCTCAGTCCATACAGTGGCGCGATGGCTTGGCGCACTGTACGAGCTGATGTTCGAGACTCTCTTTTGCATCCGTGGTTCGAACCCCGGGTGATGACGTCTTTTGCCGATCTTTTACAGCAAGTGCCTACACGGGGAGCTGTAAGTATTAGTTAATCCACCTAATATCTCAGTCCATACAGTGGCGCGATGGCTTGGCGCACTGTACGAGCTGATGTTCGAGACTCTCTTTTGCATCCGTGGTTCGAACCCCGGGTGTTGACGTCTTTTGCCGATCTTTTACAGCAAGTGCCTACACGGGGAGCTGTAAGTATTAGTTAATCCACCTAATATCTCAGTCCATACAGTGGCGCGATGGCTTGGCGCACTGTACGAGCTGATGTTCGAGACTCTCTTTTGCATCCGTGGTTCGAACCCCGGGTGTTGACGTCTTTTGCCGATCTTTTACAGCAAGTGCCTACACGGGGAGCTGTAAGTATTAGTTAATCCACCTAATATCTCAGTCCATACAGTGGCGCGATGGCTTGGCGCACTGTACGAGCTGATGTTCGAGACTCTCTTTTGCATCCGTGGTTCGAACCCCGGGTGTTGACGTCTTTTGCCGATCTTTTACAGCAAGTGCCTACACGGGGAGCTGTAAGTATTAGTTAATCCACCTAATATCTCAGTCCATACAGTGGCGCGATGGCTTGGCGCACTGTACGAGCTGATGTTCGAGACTCTCTTTTGCATCCGTGGTTCGAACCCCGGGTGTTGACGTCTTTTGCCGATCTTTTACAGCAAGTGCCTACACGGGGAGCTGTAAGTATTAGTTAATCCACCTAATATCTCAGTCCATACAGTGGCGCGATGGCTTGGCGCACTGTACGAGCTGATGTTCGAGACTCTCTTTTGCATCCGTGGTTCGAACCCCGGGTGTTGACGTCTTTTGCCGATCTTTTACAGCAAGTGCCTACACGGGGAGCTGTAAGTATTAGTTAATCCACCTAATATCTCAGTCCATACAGTGGCGCGATGGCTTGGCGCACTGTACGAGCTGATGTTCGAGACTCTCTTTTGCATCCGTGGTTCGAACCCCGGGTGTTGACGTCTTTTGCCGATCTTTTACAGCAAGTGCCTACACGGGGAGCTGTAAGTATTAGTTAATCCACCTAATATCTCAGTCCATACAGTGGCGCGATGGCTTGGCGCACTGTACGAGCTGATGTTCGAGACTCTCTTTTGCATCCGTGGTTCGAACCCCGGGTGATGACGTCTTTTGCCGATCTTTTACAGCAAGTGCCTACACGGGGAGCTGTAAGTATTAGTTAATCCACCTAATATCTCAGTCCATACAGTGGCGCGATGGCTTGGCGCACTGTACGAGCTGATGTTCGAGACTCTCTTTTGCATCCGTGGTTCGAACCCCGGGTGTTGACGTCTTTTGCCGATCTTTTACAGCAAGTGCCTACACGGGGAGCTGTAAGTATTAGTTAATCCACCTAATATCTCAGTCCATACAGTGGCGCGATGGCTTGGCGCACTGTACGAGCTGATGTTCGAGACTCTCTTTTGCATCCGTGGTTCGAACCCCGGGTGATGACGTCTTTTGCCGATCTTTTACAGCAAGTGCCTACACGGGGAGCTGTAAGTATTAGTTAATCCACCTAATATCTCAGTCCATACAGTGGCGCGATGGCTTGGCGCACTGTACGAGCTGATGTTCGAGACTCTCTTTTGCATCCGTGGTTCGAACCCCGGGTGTTGACGTCTTTTGCCGATCTTTTACAGCAAGTGCCTACACGGGGAGCTGTAAG
This sequence comes from Apostichopus japonicus, assembly GCF_037975245.1. Classification (NCBI taxonomy): domain Eukaryota; kingdom Metazoa; phylum Echinodermata; class Holothuroidea; order Aspidochirotida; family Stichopodidae; genus Apostichopus; species Apostichopus japonicus. Next base: position 16,894,455 of record NC_092572.1, read on the forward strand.
TATTAGTTAATCCACCTAATATCTCAGTCCATACAGTGGCGCGATGGCTTGGCGCACTGTACGAGCTGATGTTCGAGACTCTCTTTTGCATCCGTGGTTCGAACCCCGGGTGATGACGTCTTTTGCCGATCTTTTACAGCAAGTGCCTACACGGGGAGCTGTAAGTATTAGTTAATCCACCTAATATCTCAGTCCATACAGTGGCGCGATGGCTTGGCGCACTGTACGAGCTGATGTTCGAGACTCTCTTTTGCATCCGTGGTTCGAACCCCGGGTGTTGACGTCTTTTGCCGATCTTTTACAGCAAGTGCCTACACGGGGAGCTGTAAGTATAAGTTAATCCACCTAATATCTCAGTCCATACAGTGGCGCGATGGCTTGGCGCACTGTACGAGCTGATGTTCGAGACTCTCTTTTGCATCCGTGGTTCGAACCCCGGGTGTTGACGTCTTTTGCCGATCTTTTACAGCAAGTGCCTACACGGGGAGCTGTAAGTATAAGTTAATCCACCTAATATCTCAGTCCATACAGTGGCGCGATGGCTTGGCGCACTGTACGAGCTGATGTTCGAGACTCTCTTTTGCATCCGTGGTTCGAACCCCGGGTGTTGACGTCTTTTGCCGATCTTTTACAGCAAGTGCCTACACGGGGAGCTGTAAGTATTAGTTAATCCACCTAATATCTCAGTCCATACAGTGGCGCGATGGCTTGGCGCACTGTACGAGCTGATGTTCGAGACTCTCTTTTGCATCCGTGGTTCGAACCCCGGGTGGTGACGTCTTTTGCCGATCTTTTACAGCAAGTGCCTACACGGGGAGCTGTAAGTATTAGTTAATCCACCTAATATCTCAGTCCATACAGTGGCGCGATGGCTTGGCGCACTGTACGAGCTGATGTTCGAGACTCTCTTTTGCATCCGTGGTTCGAACCCCGGGTGTTGACGTCTTTTGCCGATCTTTTCCAGCAAGTGCCTACACGGGGAGCTGTAAGTATTAGTTAATCCACCTAATATCTCAGTCCATACAGTGGCGCGATGGCTTGGCGCACTGTACGAGCTGATGTTCGAGACTCTCTTTTGCATCCGTGGTTCGAACCCCGGGTGTTGACGTCTTTTGCCGATCTTTTACAGCAAGTGCCTACACGGGGAGCTGTAAGTATTAGTTAATCCACCTAATATCTCAGTCCATACAGTGGCGCGATGGCTTGGCGCACTGTACGAGCTGATGTTCGAGACTCTCTTTTGCATCCGTGGTTCGAACCCCGGGTGATGACGTCTTTTGCCGATCTTTTACAGCAAGTGCCTACACGGGGAGCTGTAAGTATTAGTTAATCCACCTAATATCTCAGTCCATACAGTGGCGCGATGGCTTGGCGCACTGTACGAGCTGATGTTCGAGACTCTCTTTTGCATCCGTGGTTCGAACCCCGGGTGTTGACGTCTTTTGCCGATCTTTTACAGCAAGTGCCTACACGGGGAGCTGTAAGTATTAGTTAATCCACCTAATATCTCAGTCCATACAGTGGCGCGATGGCTTGGCGCACTGTACGAGCTGATGTTCGAGACTCTCTTTTGCATCCGTGGTTCGAACCCCGGGTGTTGACGTCTTTTGCCGATCTTTTACAGCAAGTGCCTACACGGGGAGCTGTAAGTATTAGTAAATCCACCTAATATCTCAGTCCATACAGTGGCGCGATGGCTTGGCGCACTGTACGAGCTGATGTTCGAGACTCTCTTTTGCATCCGTGGTTCGAACCCCGGGTGATGACGTCTTTTGCCGATCTTTTACAGCAAATGCCTACACGGGGAGCTGTAAGTATTAGTTAATCCACCTAATATCTCAGTCCATACAGTGGCGCGATGGCTTGGCGCACTGTACGAGCTGATGTTCGAGACTCTCTTTTGCATCCGTGGTTCGAACCCCGGGTGTTGACGTCTTTTGCCGATCTTTTACAGCAAGTGCCTACACGGGGAGCTGTAAGTATTAGTTAATCCACCTAATATCTCAGTCCATACAGTGGCGCGATGGCTTGGCGCACTGTACGAGCTGATGTTCGAGACTCTCTTTTGCATCCGTGGTTCGAACCCCGGGTGATGACGTCTTTTGCCGATCTTTTACAGCAAGTGCCTACACGGGGAGCTGTAAGTATTAGTTAATCCACCTAATATCTCAGTCCATACAGTGGCGCGATGGCTTGGCGCACTGTACGAGCTGATGTTCGAGACTCTCTTTTGCATCCGTGGTTCGAACCCCGGGTGTTGACGTCTTTTGCCGATCTTTTACAGCAAGTGCCTACACGGGGAGCTGTAAGTATTAGTTAATCCACCTAATATCTCAGTCCATACAGTGGCGCGATGGCTTGGCGCACTGTACGAGCTGATGTTCGAGACTCTCTTTTGCATCCGTGGTTCGAACCCCGGGTGTTGACGTCTTTTGCCGATCTTTTACAGCAAGTGCCTACACGGGGAGCTGTAAGTATTAGTTAATCCACCTAATATCTCAGTCCATACAGTGGCGCGATGGCTTGGCGCACTGTACGAGCTGATGTTCGAGACTCTCTTTTGCATCCGTGGTTCGAACCCCGGGTGTTGACGTCTTTTGCCGATCTTTTACAGCAAGTGCCTACACGGGGAGCTGTAAGTATTAGTTAATCCACCTAATATCTCAGTCCATACAGTGGCGCGATGGCTTGGCGCACTGTACGAGCTGATGTTCGAGACTCTCTTTTGCATCCGTGGTTCGAACCCCGGGTGATGACGTCTTTTGCCGATCTTTTACAGCAAGTGCCTACACGGGGAGCTGTAAGTATTAGTTAATCCACCTAATATCTCAGTCCATACAGTGGCGCGATGGCTTGGCGCACTGTACGAGCTGATGTTCGAGACTCTCTTTTGCATCCGTGGTTCGAACCCCGGGTGTTGACGTCTTTTGCCGATCTTTTACAGCAAGTGCCTACACGGGGAGCTGTAAGTATTAGTTAATCCACCTAATATCTCAGTCCATACAGTGGCGCGATGGCTTGGCGCACTGTACGAGCTGATGTTCGAGACTCTCTTTTGCATCCGTGGTTCGAACCCCGGGTGATGACGTCTTTTGCCGATCTTTTACAGCAAGTGCCTACACGGGGAGCTGTAAGTATTAGTTAATCCACCTAATATCTCAGTCCATACAGTGGCGCGATGGCTTGGCGCACTGTACGAGCTGATGTTCGAGACTCTCTTTTGCATCCGTGGTTCGAACCCCGGGTGTTGACGTCTTTTGCCGATCTTTTACAGCAAGTGCCTACACGGGGAGCTGTAAGTATTAGTTAATCCACCTAATATCTCAGTCCATACAGTGGCGCGATGGCTTGGCGCACTGTACGAGCTGATGTTCGAGACTCTCTTTTGCATCCGTGGTTCGAACCCCGGGTGATGACGTCTTTTGCCGATCTTTTACAGCAAGTGCCTACACGGGGAGCTGTAAGTATTAGTTAATCCACCTAATATCTCAGTCCATACAGTGGCGCGATGGCTTGGCGCACTGTACGAGCTGATGTTCGAGACTCTCTTTTGCATCCGTGGTTCGAACCCCGGGTGTTGACGTCTTTTGCCGATCTTTTACAGCAAGTGCCTACACGGGGAGCTGTAAGTATTAGTTAATCCACCTAATATCTCAGTCCATACAGTGGCGCGATGGCTTGGCGCACTGTACGAGCTGATGTTCGAGACTCTCTTTTGCATCCGTGGTTCGAACCCCGGGTGTTGACGTCTTTTGCCGATCTTTTACAGCAAGTGCCTACACGGGGAGCTGTAAGTATAAGTTAATCCACCTAATATCTCAGTCCATACAGTGGCGCGATGGCTTGGCGCACTGTACGAGCTGATGTTCGAGACTCTCTTTTGCATCCGTGGTTCGAACCCCGGGTGTTGACGTCTTTTGCCGATCTTTTACAGCAAGTGCCTACACGGGGAGCTGTAAGTATTAGTTAATCCACCTAATATCTCAGTCCATACAGTGGCGCGATGGCTTGGCGCACTGTACGAGCTGATGTTCGAGACTCTCTTTTGCATCCGTGGTTCGAACCCCGGGTGGTGACGTCTTTTGCCGATCTTTTACAGCAAGTGCCTACACGGGGAGCTGTAAGTATTAGTTAATCCACCTAATATCTCAGTCCATACAGTGGCGCGATGGCTTGGCGCACTGTACGAGCTGATGTTCGAGACTCTCTTTTGCATCCGTGGTTCGAACCCCGGGTGTTGACGTCTTTTGCCGATCTTTTACAGCAAGTGCCTACACGGGGAGCTGTAAGTATTAGTTAATCCACCTAATATCTCAGTCCATACAGTGGCGCGATGGCTTGGCGCACTGTACGAGCTGATGTTCGAGACTCTCTTTTGCATCCGTGGTTCGAACCCCGGGTGATGACGTCTTTTGCCGATCTTTTACAGCAAGTGCCTACACGGGGAGCTGTAAGTATTAGTTAATCCACCTAATATCTCAGTCCATACAGTGGCGCGATGGCTTGGCGCACTGTACGAGCTGATGTTCGAGACTCTCTTTTGCATCCGTGGTTCGAACCCCGGGTGTTGACGTCTTTTGCCGATCTTTTACAGCAAGTGCCTACACGGGGAGCTGTAAGTATTAGTTAATCCACCTAATATCTCAGTCCATACAGTGGCGCGATGGCTTGGCGCACTGTACGAGCTGATGTTCGAGACTCTCTTTTGCATCCGTGGTTCGAACCCCGGGTGATGACGTCTTTTGCCGATCTTTTACAGCAAGTGCCTACACGGGGAGCTGTAAGTATTAGTTAATCCACCTAATATCTCAGTCCATACAGTGGCGCGATGGCTTGGCGCACTGTACGAGCTGATGTTCGAGACTCTCTTTTGCATCCGTGGTTCGAACCCCGGGTGTTGACGTCTTTTGCCGATCTTTTACAGCAAGTGCCTACACGGGGAGCTGTAAGTATTAGTTAATCCACCTAATATCTCAGTCCATACAGTGGCGCGATGGCTTGGCGCACTGTACGAGCTGATGTTCGAGACTCTCTTTTGCATCCGTGGTTCGAACCCCGGGTGTTGACGTCTTTTGCCGATCTTTTACAGCAAGTGCCTACACGGGGAGCTGTAAGTATTAGTAAATCCACCTAATATCTCAGTCCATACAGTGGCGCGATGGCTTGGCGCACTGTACGAGCTGATGTTCGAGACTCTCTTTTGCATCCGTGGTTCGAACCCCGGGTGATGACGTCTTTTGCCGATCTTTTACAGCAAGTGCCTACACGGGGAGCTGTAAGTATTAGTTAATCCACCTAATATCTCAGTCCATACAGTGGCGCGATGGCTTGGCGCACTGTACGAGCTGATGTTCGAGACTCTCTTTTGCATCCGTGGTTCGAACCCCGGGTGTTGACGTCTTTTGCCGATCTTTTACAGCAAGTGCCTACACGGGGAGCTGTAAGTATTAGTTAATCCACCTAATATCTCAGTCCATACAGTGGCGCGATGGCTTGGCGCACTGTACGAGCTGATGTTCGAGACTCTCTTTTGCATCCGTGGTTCGAACCCCGGGTGATGACGTCTTTTGCCGATCTTTTACAGCAAGTGCCTACACGGGGAGCTGTAAGTATTAGTTAATCCACCTAATATCTCAGTCCATACAGTGGCGCGATGGCTTGGCGCACTGTACGAGCTGATGTTCGAGACTCTCTTTTGCATCCGTGGTTCGAACCCCGGGTGATGACGTCTTTTGCCGATCTTTTACAGCAAGTGCCTACACGGGGAGCTGTAAGTATTAGTTAATCCACCTAATATCTCAGTCCATACATTGGCGCGATGGCTTGGCGCACTGTACGAGCTGATGTTCGAGACTCTCTTTTGCATCCGTGGTTCGAACCCCGGGTGTTGACGTCTTTTGCCGATCTTTTACAGCAAGTGCCTACACGGGGAGCTGTAAGTATTAGTTAATCCACCTAATATCTCAGTCCATACAGTGGCGCGATGGCTTGGCGCACTGTACGAGCTGATGTTCGAGACTCTCTTTTGCATCCGTGGTTCGAACCCCGGGTGTTGACGTCTTTTGCCGATCTTTTACAGCAAGTGCCTACACGGGGAGCTGTAAGTATTAGTTAATCCACCTAATATCTCAGTCCATACAGTGGCGCGATGGCTTGGCGCACTGTACGAGCTGATGTTCGAGACTCTCTTTTGCATCCGTGGTTCGAACCCCGGGTGTTGACGTCTTTTGCCGATCTTTTACAGCAAGTGCCTACACGGGGAGCTGTAAGTATTAGTTAATCCACCTAATATCTCAGTCCATACAGTGGCGCGATGGCTTGGCGCACTGTACGAGCTGATGTTCGAGACTCTCTTTTGCATCCGTGGTTCGAACCCCGGGTGATGACGTCTTTTGCCGATCTTTTACAGCAAGTGCCTACACGGGGAGCTGTAAGTATTAGTTAATCCACCTAATATCTCAGTCCATACAGTGGCGCGATGGCTTGGCGCACTGTACGAGCTGATGTTCGAGACTCTCTTTTGCATCCGTGGTTCGAACCCCGGGTGATGACGTCTTTTGCCGATCTTTTACAGCAAGTGCCTACACGGGGAGCTGTAAGTATTAGTTAATCCACCTAATATCTCAGTCCATACAGTGGCGCGATGGCTTGGCGCACTGTACGAGCTGATGTTCGAGACTCTCTTTTGCATCCGTGGTTCGAACCCCGGGTGTTGACGTCTTTTGCCGATCTTTTACAGCAAGTGCCTACACGGGGAGCTGTAAGTATTAGTTAATCCACCTAATATCTCAGTCCATACAGTGGCGCGATGGCTTGGCGCACTGTACGAGCTGATGTTCGAGACTCTCTTTTGCATCCGTGGTTCGAACCCCGGGTGATGACGTCTTTTGCCGATCTTTTACAGCAAGTGCCTACACGGGGAGCTGTAAGTATTAGTTAATCCACCTAATATCTCAGTCCATACAGTGGCGCGATGGCTTGGCGCACTGTACGAGCTGATGTTCGAGACTCTCTTTTGCATCCGTGGTTCGAACCCCGGGTGTTGACGTCTTTTGCCGATCTTTTACAGCAAGTGCCTACACGGGGAGCTGTAAGTATTAGTTAATCCACCTAATATCTCAGTCCATACAGTGGCGCGATGGCTTGGCGCACTGTACGAGCTGATGTTCGAGACTCTCTTTTGCATCCGTGGTTCGAACCCCGGGTGTTGACGTCTTTTGCCGATCTTTTACAGCAAGTGCCTACACGGGGAGCTGTAAGTATTAGTTAATCCACCTAATATCTCAGTCCATACAGTGGCGCGATGGCTTGGCGCACTGTACGAGCTGATGTTCGAGACTCTCTTTTGCATCCGTGGTTCGAACCCCGGGTGTTGACGTCTTTTGCCGATCTTTTACAGCAAGTGCCTACACGGGGAGCTGTAAGTATTAGTTAATCCACCTAATATCTCAGTCCATACAGTGGCGCGATGGCTTGGCGCACTGTACGAGCTGATGTTTGAGACTCTCTTTTGCATCCGTGGTTCGAACCCCGGGTGATGACGTCTTTTGCCGATCTTTTACAGCAAGTGCCTACACGGGGAGCTGTAAGTATTAGGTAATCCACCTAATATCTCAGTCCATACAGTGGCGCGATGGCTTGGCGCACTGTACGAGCTGATGTTCGAGACTCTCTTTTGCATCCGTGGTTCGAACCCCGGGTGATGACGTCTTTTGCCGATCTTTTACAGCAAGTGCCTACACGGGGAGCTGTAAGTATTAGTTAATCCACCTAATATCTCAGTCCATACAGTGGCGCGATGGCTTGGCGCACTGTACGAGCTGATGTTCGAGACTCTCTTTTGCATCCGTGGTTCGAACCCCGGGTGATGACGTCTTTTGCCGATCTTTTACAGCAAGTGCCTACACGGGGAGCTGTAAGTATTAGTTAATCCACCTAATATCTCAGTCCATACAGTGGCGCGATGGCTTGGCGCACTGTACGAGCTGATGTTCGAGACTCTCTTTTGCATCCGTGGTTCGAACCCCGGGTGATGACGTCTTTTGCCGATCTTTTACAGCAAGTGCCTACACGGGGAGCTGTAAGTATTAGTTAATCCACCTAATATCTCAGTCCATACAGTGGCGCGATGGCTTGGCGCACTGTACGAGCTGATGTTCGAGACTCTCTTTTGCATCCGTGGTTCGAACCCCGGGTGTTGACGTCTTTTGCCGATCTTTTACAGCAAGTGCCTACACGGGGAGCTGTAAGTATTAGTTAATCCACCTAATATCTCAGTCCATACAGTGGCGCGATGGCTTGGCGCACTGTACGAGCTGATGTTCGAGACTCTCTTTTGCATCCGTGGTTCGAACCCCGGGTGATGACGTCTTTTGCCGATCTTTTACAGCAAGTGCCTACACGGGGAGCTGTAAGTATTAGTTAATCCACCTAATATCTCAGTCCATACAGTGGCGCGATGGCTTGGCGCACTGTACGAGCTGATGTTCGAGACTCTCTTTTGCATCCGTGGTTCGAACCCCGGGTGTTGACGTCTTTTGCCGATCTTTTACAGCAAGTGCCTACACGGGGAGCTGTAAGTATTAGTTAATCCACCTAATATCTCAGTCCATACAGTGGCGCGATGGCTTGGCGCACTGTACGAGCTGATGTTCGAGACTCTCTTTTGCATCCGTGGTTCGAACCCCGGGTGATGACGTCTTTTGCCGATCTTTTACAGCCAGTGCCTACACGGGGAGCTGTAAGTATTAGTTAATCCACCTAATATCTCAGTCCATACAGTGGCGCGATGGCTTGGCGCACTGTACGAGCTGATGTTCGAGACTCTCTTTTGCATCCGTGGTTCGAACCCCGGGTGTTGACGTCTTTTGCCGATCTTTTACAGCAAGTGCCTACACGGGGAGCTGTAAGTATTAGTTAATCCACCTAATATCTCAGTCCATACAGTGGCGCGATGGCTTGGCGCACTGTACGAGCTGATGTTCGAGACTCTCTTTTGCATCCGTGGTTCGAACCCCGGGTGTTGACGTCTTTTGCCGATCTTTTACAGCAAGTGCCTACACGGGGAGCTGTAAGTATTAGTTAATCCACCTAATATCTCAGTCCATACAGTGGCGCGATGGCTTGGCGCACTGTACGAGCTGATGTTCGAGACTCTCTTTTGCATCCGTGGTTCGAACCCCGGGTGATGACGTCTTTTGCCGATCTTTTACAGCAAGTGCCTACACGGGGAGCTGTAAGTATTAGTTAATCCACCTAATATCTCAGTCCATACAGTGGCGCGATGGCTTGGCGCACTGTACGAGCTGATGTTCGAGACTCTCTTTTGCATCCGTGGTTCGAACCCCGGGTGATGACGTCTTTTGCCGATCTTTTACAGCAAGTGCCTACACGGGGAGCTGTAAGTATTAGTTAATCCACCTAATATCTCAGTCCATACAGTGGCGCGATGGCTTGGCGCACAGTACGAGCTGATGTTCGAGACTCTCTTTTGCATCCGTGGTTCGAACCCCGGGTGATGACGTCTTTTGCCGATCTTTTACAGCAAGTGCCTACACGGGGAGCTGTAAGTATTAGTTAATCCACCTAATATCTCAGTCCATACAGTGGCGCGATGGCTTGGCGCACTGTACGAGCTGATGTTCGAGACTCTCTTTTGCATCCGTGGTTCGAACCCCGGGTGATGACGTCTTTTGCCGATCTTTTACAGCAAGTGCCTACACGGGGAGCTGTAAGTATTAGTTAATCCACCTAATATCTCAGTCCATACAGTGGCGCGATGGCTTGGCGCACTGTACGAGCTGATGTTCGAGACTCTCTTTTGCATCCGTGGTTCGAACCCCGGGTGTTGACGTCTTTTGCCGATCTTTTACAGCAAGTGCCTACACGGGGAGCTGTAAGTATTAGTTAATCCACCTAATATCTCAGTCCATACAGTGGCGCGATGGCTTGGCGCACTGTACGAGCTGATGTTCGAGACTCTCTTTTGCATCCGTGGTTCGAACCCCGGGTGTTGACGTCTTTTGCCGATCTTTTACAGCAAGTGCCTACACGGGGAGCTGTAAGTATTAGTTAATCCACCTAATATCTCAGTCCATACAGTGGCGCGATGGCTTGGCGCACTGTACGAGCTGATGTTCGAGACTCTCTTTTGCATCCGTGGTTCGAACCCCGGGTGTTGACGTCTTTTGCCGATCTTTTCCAGCAAGTGCCTACACGGGGAGCTGTAAGTATTAGTTAATCCACCTAATATCTCAGTCCATACAGTGGCGCGATGGCTTGGCGCACTGTACGAGCTGATGTTCGAGACTCTCTTTTGCATCCGTGGTTCGAACCCCGGGTGTTGACGTCTTTTGCCGATCTTTTACAGCAAGTGCCTACACGGGGAGCTGTAAGTATTAGTTAATCCACCTAATATCTCAGTCCATACAGTGGCGCGATGGCTTGGCGCACTGTACGAGCTGATGTTCGAGACTCTCTTTTGCATCCGTGGTTCGAACCCCGGGTGTTGACGTCTTTTGCCGATCTTTTACAGCAAGTGCCTACACGGGGAGCTGTAAGTATTAGTTAATCCACCTAATATCTCAGTCCATACAGTGGCGCGATGGCTTGGCGCACTGTACGAGCTGATGTTCGAGACTCTCTTTTGCATCCGTGGTTCGAACCCCGGGTGTTGACGTCTTTTGCCGATCTTTTACAGCAAGTGCCTACACGGGGAGCTGTAAGTATTAGTAAATCCACCTAATATCTCAGTCCATACAGTGGCGCGATGGCTTGGCGCACTGTACGAGCTGATGTTCGAGACTCTCTTTTGCATCCGTGGTTCGAACCCCGGGTGATGACGTCTTTTGCCGATCTTTTACAGCAAGTGCCTACACGGGGAGCTGTAAGTATTAGTTAATCCACCTAATATCTCAGTCCATACAGTGGCGCGATGGCTTGGCGCACTGTACGAGCTGATGTTCGAGACTCTCTTTTGCATCCGTGGTTCGAACCCCGGGTGTTGACGTCTTTTGCCGATCTTTTACAGCAAGTGCCTACACGGGGAGCTGTAAGTATTAGTTAATCCACCTAATATCTCAGTCCATACAGTGGCGCGATGGCTTGGCGCACTGTACGAGCTGATCTTCGAGACTCTCTTTTGCATCCGTGGTTCGAACCCCGGGTGATGACGTCTTTTGCCGATCTTTTACAGCAAGTGCCTACACGGGGAGCTGTAAGTATTAGTTAATCCACCTAATATCTCAGTCCATACAGTGGCGCGATGGCTTGGCGCACTGTACGAGCTGATGTTCGAGACTCTCTTTTGCATCCGTGGTTCGAACCCCGGGTGTTGACGTCTTTTGCCGATCTTTTACAGCAAGTGCCTACACGGGGAGCTGTAAGTATTAGTAAATCCACCTAATATCTCAGTCCATACAGTGGCGCGATGGCTTGGCGCACTGTACGAGCTGATGTTCGAGACTCTCTTTTGCATCCGTGGTTCGAACCCCGGGTGATGACGTCTTTTGCCGATCTTTTACAGCCAGTGCCTACACGGGGAGCTGTAAGTATTAGTTAATCCACCTAATATCTCAGTCCATACAGTGGCGCGATGGCTTGGCGCACTGTACGAGCTGATGTTCGAGACTCTCTTTTGCATCCGTGGTTCGAACCCCGGGTGTTGACGTCTTTTGCCGATCTTTTACAGCAAGTGCCTACACGGGGAGCTGTAAGTATTAGTTAATCCACCTAATATCTCAGTCCATACAGTGGCGCGATGGCTTGGCGCACTGTACGAGCTGATGTTCGAGACTCTCTTTTGCATCCGTGGTTCGAACCCCGGGTGTTGACGTCTTTTGCCGATCTTTTACAGCAAGTGCCTACACGGGGAGCTGTAAGTATTAGTTAATCCACCTAATATCTCAGTCCATACAGTGGCGCGATGGCTTGGCGCACTGTACGAGCTGATGTTCGAGACTCTCTTTTGCATCCGTGGTTCGAACCCCGGGTGATGACGTCTTTTGCCGATCTTTTACAGCAAGTGCCTACACGGGGAGCTGTAAGTATTAGTTAATCCACCTAATATCTCAGTCCATACAGTGGCGCGATGGCTTGGCGCACTGTACGAGCTGATGTTCGAGACTCTCTTTTGCATCCGTGGTTCGAACCCCGGGTGATGACGTCTTTTGCCGATCTTTTACAGCAAGTGCCTACACGGGGAGCTGTAAGTATTAGTTAATCCACCTAATATCTCAGTCCATACAGTGGCGCGATGGCTTGGCGCACAGTACGAGCTGATGTTCGAGACTCTCTTTTGCATCCGTGGTTCGAACCCCGGGTGATGACGTCTTTTGCCGATCTTTTACAGCAAGTGCCTACACGGGGAGCTGTAAGTATTAGTTAATCCACCTAATATCTCAGTCCATACAGTGGCGCGATGGCTTGGCGCACTGTACGAGCTGATGTTCGAGACTCTCTTTTGCATCCGTGGTTCGAACCCCGGGTGTTGACGTCTTTTGCCGATCTTTTACAGCAAGTGCCTACACGGGGAGCTGTAAGTATTAGTTAATCCACCTAATATCTCAGTCCATACAGTGGCGCGATGGCTTGGCGCACTGTACGAGCTGATCTTCGAGACTCTCTTTTGCATCCGTGGTTCGAACCCCGGGTGTTGACGTCTTTTGCCGATCTTTTCCAGCAAGTGCCTACACGGGGAGCTGTAAGTATTAGTTAATCCACCTAATATCTCAGTCCATACAGTGGCGCGATGGCTTGGCGCACTGTACGAGCTGATGTTCGAGACTCTCTTTTGCATCCGTGGTTCGAACCCCGGGTGTTGACGTCTTTTGCCGATCTTTTCCAGCAAGTGCCTACACGGGGAGCTGTAAGTATTAGTTAATCCACCTAATATCTCAGTCCATACAGTGGCGCGATGGCTTGGCGCACTGTACGAGCTGATGTTCGAGACTCTCTTTTGCATCCGTGGTTCGAACCCCGGGTGTTGACGTCTTTTGCCGATCTTTTCCAGCAAGTGCCTACACGGGGAGCTGTAAGTATTAGTTAATCCACCTAATATCTCAGTCCATACAGTGGCGCGATGGCTTGGCGCACTGTACGAGCTGATGTTCGAGACTCTCTTTTGCATCCGTGGTTCGAACCCCGGGTGATGACGTCTTTTGCCGATCTTTTACAGCAAGTGCCTACACGGGGAGCTGTAAGTATTAGTTAATCCACCTAATATCTCAGTCCATACAGTGGCGCGATGGCTTGGCGCACTGTACGAGCTGATGTTCGAGACTCTCTTTTGCATCCGTGGTTCGAACCCCGGGTGTTGACGTCTTTTGCCGATCTTTTACAGCAAGTGCCTACACGGGGAGCTGTAAGTATTAGTTAATCCACCTAATATCTCAGTCCATACAGTGGCGCGATGGCTTGGCGCACTGTACGAGCTGATGTTCGAGACTCTCTTTTGCATCCGTGGTTCGAACCCCGGGTGATGACGTCTTTTGCCGATCTTTTACAGCAAGTGCCTACACGGGGAGCTGTAAGTATTAGTTAATCCACCTAATATCTCAGTCCATACAGTGGCGCGATGGCTTGGCGCACTGTACGAGCTGATGTTCGAGACTCTCTTTTGCATCCGTGGTTCGAACCCCGGGTGTTGACGTCTTTTGCCGATCTTTTACAGCAAGTGCCTACACGGGGAGCTGTAAGTATTAGTAAATCCACCTAATATCTCAGTCCATACAGTGGCGCGATGGCTTGGCGCACTGTACGAGCTGATGTTCGAGACTCTCTTTTGCATCCGTGGTTCGAACCCCGGGTGATGACGTCTTTTGCCGATCTTTTACAGCAAGTGCCTACACGGGGAGCTGTAAGTATTAGTTAATCCACCTAATATCTCAGTCCATACAGTGGCGCGATGGCTTGGCGCACTGTACGAGCTGATGTTCGAGACTCTCTTTTGCATCCGTGGTTCGAACCCCGGGTGTTGACGTCTTTTGCCGATCTTTTACAGCAAGTGCCTACACGGGGAGCTGTAAGTATTAGTTAATCCACCTAAGATCTCAGTCCATACAGTGGCGCGATGGCTTGGCGCACTGTACGAGCTGATGTTCGAGACTCTCTTTTGCATCCGTGGTTCGAACCCCGGGTGATGACGTCTTTTGCCGATCTTTTACAGCAAGTGCCTACACGGGGAGCTGTAAGTATTAGTTAATCCACCTAATATCTCAGTCCATACAGTGGCGCGATGGCTTGGCGCACTGTACGAGCTGATGTTCGAGACTCTCTTTTGCATCCGTGGTTCGAACCCCGGGTGTTGACGTCTTTTGCCGATCTTTTACAGCAAGTGCCTACACGGGGAGCTGTAAGTATTAGTTAATCCACCTAATATCTCAGTCCATACAGTGGCGCGATGGCTTGGCGCACTGTACGAGCTGATGTTCGAGACTCTCTTTTGCATCCGTGGTTCGAACCCCGGGTGATGACGTCTTTTGCCGATCTTTTACAGCAAGTGCCTACACGGGGAGCTGTAAGTATTAGTTAATCCACCTAATATCTCAGTCCATACAGTGGCGCGATGGCTTGGCGCACTGTACGAGCTGATGTTCGAGACTCTCTTTTGCATCCGTGGTTCGAACCCCGGGTGATGACGTCTTTTGCCGATCTTTTACAGCAAGTGCCTACACGGGGAGCTGTAAGTATTAGTAAATCCACCTAATATCTCAGTCCATACAGTGGCGCGATGGCTTGGCGCACTGTACGAGCTGATGTTCGAGACTCTCTTTTGCATCCGTGGTTCGAACCCCGGGTGATGACGTCTTTTGCCGATCTTTTACAGCAAGTGCCTACACGGGGAGCTGTAAGTATTAGTTAATCCACCTAATATCTCAGTCCATACAGTGGCGCGATGGCTTGGCGCACTGTACGAGCTGATGTTCGAGACTCTCTTTTGCATCCGTGGTTCGAACCCCGGGTGATGACGTCTTTTGCCGATCTTTTACAGCAAGTGCCTACACGGGGAGCTGTAAGTATTAGTTAATCCACCTAATATCTCAGTCCATACAGTGGCGCGATGGCTTGGCGCACTGTACGAGCTGATGTTCGAGACTCTCTTTTGCATCCGTGGTTCGAACCCCGGGTGTTGACGTCTTTTGCCGATCTTTTACAGCAAGTGCCTACACGGGGAGTTGTAAGTATTAGTTAATCCACCTAAGATCTCAGTCCATACAGTGGCGCGATGGCTTGGCGCACTGTACGAGCTGATGTTCGAGACTCTCTTTTGCATCCGTGGTTCGAACCCCGGGTGATGACGTCTTTTGCCGATCTTTTACAGCAAGTGCCTACACGGGGAGCTGTAAGTATTAGTTAATCCACCTAATATCTCAGTCCATACAGTGGCGCGATGGCTTGGCGCACTGTACGAGCTGATGTTCGAGACTCTCTTTTGCATCCGTGGTTCGAACCCCGGGTGATGACGTCTTTTGCCGATCTTTTACAGCAAGTGCCTACACGGGGAGCTGTAAGTATTAGTTAATCCACCTAATATCTCAGTCCATACAGTGGCGCGATGGCTTGGCGCACTGTACGAGCTGATGTTCGAGACTCTCTTTTGCATCCGTGGTTCGAACCCCGGGTGATGACGTCTTTTGCCGATCTTTTACAGCAAGTGCCTACACGGGGAGCTGTAAGTATTAGTTAATCCACCTAATATCTCAGTCCACACAGTGGCGCGATGGCTTGGCGCACTGTACGAGCTGATGTTCGAGACTCTCTTTTGCATCCGTGGTTCGAACCCCGGGTGTTGACGTCTTTTGCCGATCTTTTACAGCAAGTGCCTACACGGGGAGCTGTAAGTATTAGTTAATCCACCTAATATCTCAGTCCATACAGTGGCGCGATGGCTTGGCGCACTGTACGAGCTGATGTTCGAGACTCTCTTTTGCATCCGTGGTTCGAACCCCGGGTGTTGACGTCTTTTGCCGATCTTTTACAGCAAGTGCCTACACGGGGAGCTGTAAGTATTAGTTAATCCACCTAATATCTCAGTCCATACAGTGGCGCGATGGCTTGGCGCACTGTACGAGCTGATGTTCGAGACTCTCTTTTGCATCCGTGGTTCGAACCCCGGGTGATGACGTCTTTTGCCGATCTTTTACAGCAAGTGCCTACACGGGGAGCTGTAAGTATTAGTTAATCCACCTAATATCTCAGTCCATACAGTGGCGCGATGGCTTGGCGCACTGTAACAGCTGATGTTCGAGACTCTCTTTTGCATCCGTGGTTCGAACCCCGGGTGTTGACGTCTTTTGCCGATCTTTTACAGCAAGTGCCTACACGGGGAGCTGTAAGTATTAGTTAATCCACCTAATATCTCAGTCCATACAGTGGCGCGATGGCTCGGCGCACTGTACGAGCTGATGTTCGAGACTCTCTTTTGCATCCGTGGTTCGAACCCCGGGTGTTGACGTCTTTTGCCGATCTTTTACAGCAAGTGCCTACACGGGGAGCTGTAAGTATTAGTTAATCCACCTAATATCTCAGTCCATACAGTGGCGCGATGGCTTGGCGCACTGTACGAGCTGATGTTCGAGACTCTCTTTTGCATCCGTGGTTCGAACCCCGGGTGATGACGTCTTTTGCCGATCTTTTACAGCAAGTGCCTACACGGGGAGCTGTAAGTATTAGTTAATCCACCTAATATCTCAGTCCACACAGTGGCGCGATGGCTTGGCGCACTGTACGAGCTGATGTTCGAGACTCTCTTTTGCATCCGTGGTTCGAACCCCGGGTGTTGACGTCTTTTGCCGATCTTTTACAGCAAGTGCCTACACGGGGAGCTGTAAGTATTAGTTAATCCACCTAATATCTCAGTCCATACAGTGGCGCGATGGCTTGGCGCACTGTACGAGCTGATGTTCGAGACTCTCTTTTGCATCCGTGGTTCGAACCCCGGGTGTTGACGTCTTTTGCCGATCTTTTACAGCAAGTGCCTACACGGGGAGCTGTAAGTATTAGTTAATCCACCTAATATCTCAGTCCATACAGTGGCGCGATGGCTTGGCGCACTGTACGAGCTGATGTTCGAGACTCACTTTTTCATCCGTGGTTCGAACCCCGGGTGATGACGTCTTTTGCCGATCTTTTACAGCAAGTGCCTACACGGGGAGCTGTAAGTATTAGTTAATCCACCTAATATCTCAGTCCATACAGTGGCGCGATGGCTTGGCGCACTGTACGAGCTGATGTTCGAGACTCTCTTTTGCATCCGTGGTTCGAACCCCGGGTGATGACGTCTTTTGCCGATCTTTTACAGCAAGTGCCTACACGGGGAGCTGTAAGTATTAGTTAATCCAACTAATATCTCAGTCCATACAGTGGCGCGATGGCTTGGCGCACTGTACGAGCTGATGTTCGAGACTCTCTTTTGCATCCGTGGTTCGAACCCCGGGTGTTGACGTCTTTTGCCGATCTTTTACAGCAAGTGTCTACACGGGGAGCTGTAAGTATTAGTTAATCCAACTAATATCTCAGTCCATACAGTGGCGCGATGGCTTGGCGCACTGTACGAGCTGATGTTCGAGACTCTCTTTTGCATCCGTGGTTCGAACCCCGGGTGATGACGTCTTTTGCCGATCTTTTACAGCAAGTGCCTACACGGGGAGCTGTAAGTATTAGTTAATCCACCTAATATCTCAGTCCATACAGTGGCGCGATGGCTTGGCGCACTGTACGAGCTGATGTTCGAGACTCTCTTTTGCATCCGTGGTTCGAACCCCGGGTGATGACGTCTTTTGCCGATCTTTTACAGCAAGTGCCTACACGGGGAGCTGTAAGTATTAGTTAATCCACCTAATATCTCAGTCCATACAGTGGCGCGATGGCTTGGCGCACTGTACGAGCTGATGTTCGAGACTCTCTTTTGCATCCGTGGTTCGAACCCCGGGTGATGACGTCTTTTGCCGATCTTTTACAGCAAGTGCCTACACGGGGAGCTGTAAGTATTAGTTAATCCACCTAATATCTCAGTCCATACAGTGGCGCGATGGCTTGGCGCACTGTACGAGCTGATGTTCGAGACTCTCTTTTGCATCCGTGGTTCGAACCCCGGGTGATGACGTCTTTTGCCGATCTTTTACAGCAAGTGCCTACACGGGGAGCTGTAAGTATTAGTTAATCCACCTAATATCTCAGTCCATACAGTGGCGCGATGGCTTGGCGCACTGTACGAGCTGATGTTCGAGACTCTCTTTTGCATCCGTGGTTCGAACCCCGGGTGTTGACGTCTTTTGCCGATCTTTTACAGCAAGTGCCTACACGGGGAGCTGTAAGTATTAGTTAATCCACCTAATATCTCAGTCCATACAGTGGCGCGATGGCTTGGCGCACTGTACGAGCTGATGTTCGAGACTCTCTTTTGCATCCGTGGTTCGAACCCCGGGTGTTGACGTCTTTTGCCGATCTTTTACAGCAAGTGCCTACACGGGGAGCTGTAAGTATTAGTTAATCCACCTAATATCTCAGTCCATACAGTGGCGCGATGGCTTGGCGCACTGTACGAGCTGATGTTCGAGACTCTCTTTTGCATCCGTGGTTCGAACCCCGGGTGATGACGTCTTTTGCCGATCTTTTACAGCAAGTGCCTACACGGGGAGCTGTAAGTATTAGTTAATCCACCTAATATCTCAGTCCATACAGTGGCGCGATGGCTTGGCGCACTGTACGAGCTGATGTTCGAGACTCTCTTTTGCATCCGTGGTTCGAACCCCGGGTGATGACGTCTTTTGCCGATCTTTTACAGCAAGTGCCTACACGGGGAGCTGTAAGTATTAGTTAATCCACCTAATATCTCAGTCCATACAGTGGCGCGATGGCTTGGCGCACTGTACGAGCTGATGTTCGAGACTCTCTTTTGCATCCGTGGTTCGAACCCCGGGTGTTGACGTCTTTTGCCGATCTTTTACAGCAAGTGCCTACACGGGGAGCTGTAAGTATTAGTTAATCCACCTAATATCTCAGTCCATACAGTGGCGCGATGGCTTGGCGCACTGTACGAGCTGATGTTCGAGACTCTCTTTTGCATCCGTGGTTCGAACCCCGGGTGTTGACGTCTTTTGCCGATCTTTTACAGCAAGTGCCTACACGGGGAGCTGTAAGTATTAGTTAATCCACCTAATATCTCAGTCCATACAGTGGCGCGATGGCTTGGCGCACTGTACGAGCTGATGTTCGAGACTCTCTTTTGCATCCGTGGTTCGAACCCCGGGTGTTGACGTCTTTTGCCGATCTTTTACAGCAAGTGCCTACACGGGGAGCTGTAAGTATTAGTTAATCCACCTAATATCTCAGTCCATACAGTGGCGCGATGGCTTGGCGCACTGTACGAGCTGATGTTCGAGACTCTCTTTTGCATCCGTGGTTCGAACCCCGGGTGTTGACGTCTTTTGCCGATCTTTTACAGCAAGTGCCTACACGGGGAGCTGTAAGTATTAGTTAATCCACCTAATATCTCAGTCCATACAGTGGCGCGATGGCTTGGCGCACTGTACGAGCTGATGTTCGAGACTCTCTTTTGCATCCGTGGTTCGAACCCCGGGTGTTGACGTCTTTTGCCGATCTTTTACAGCAAGTGCCTACACGGGGAGCTGTAAGTATTAGTTAATCCACCTAATATCTCAGTCCATACAGTGGCGCGATGGCTTGGCGCACTGTACGAGCTGATGTTCGAGACTCTCTTTTGCATCCGTGGTTCGAACCCCGGGTGTTGACGTCTTTTGCCGATCTTTTACAGCAAGTGCCTACACGGGGAGCTGTAAGTATTAGTTAATCCACCTAATATCTCAGTCCATACAGTGGCGCGATGGCTTGGCGCACTGTACGAGCTGATGTTCGAGACTCTCTTTTGCATCCGTGGTTCGAACCCCGGGTGTTGACGTCTTTTGCCGATCTTTTACAGCAAGTGCCTACACGGGGAGCTGTAAGTATTAGTTAATCCACCTAATATCTCAGTCCATACAGTGGCGCGATGGCTTGGCGCACTGTACGAGCTGATGTTCGAGACTCTCTTTTGCATCCGTGGTTCGAACCCCGGGTGTTGACGTCTTTTGCCGATCTTTTACAGCAAGTGCCTACACGGGGAGCTGTAAGTATTAGTTAATCCACCTAATATCTCAGTCCATACAGTGGCGCGATGGCTTGGCGCACTGTACGAGCTGATGTTCGAGACTCTCTTTTGCATCCGTGGTTCGAACCCCGGGTGTTGACGTCTTTTGCCGATCTTTTACAGCAAGTGCCTACACGGGGAGCTGTAAGTATTAGTTAATCCACCTAATATCTCAGTCCATACAGTGGCGCGATGGCTTGGCGCACTGTACGAGCTGATGTTCGAGACTCTCTTTTGCATCCGTGGTTCGAACCCCGGGTGTTGACGTCTTTTGCCGATCTTTTACAGCAAGTGCCTACACGGGGAGCTGTAAGTATTAGTTAATCCACCTAATATCTCCGTCCATACAGTGGCGCGATGGCTTGGCGCACTGTACGAGCTGATGTTCGAGACTCTCTTTTGCATCCGTGGTTCGAACCCCGGGTGTTGACGTCTTTTGCCGATCTTTTACAGCAAGTGCCTACACGGGGAGCTGTAAGTATTAGTTAATCCACCTAATATCTCAGTCCATACAGTGGCGCGATGGCTTGGCGCACTGTACGAGATGATGTTCGAGACTCTCTTTTGCATCCGTGGTTCGAACCCCGGGTGTTGACGTCTTTTGCCGATCTTTTACAGCAAGTGCCTACACGGGGAGCTGTAAGTATTAGTTAATCCACCTAATATCTCAGTCCATACAGTGGCGCGATGGCTTGGCGCACTGTACGAGCTGATGTTCGAGACTCTCTTTTGCATCCGTGGTTCGAACCCCGGGTGTTGACGTCTTTTGCCGATCTTTTACAGCAAGTGCCTACACGGGGAGCTGTAAGTATTAGTTAATCCACCTAATATCTCAGTCCATACAGTGGCGCGATGGCTTGGCGCACTGTACGAGCTGATGTTCGAGACTCTCTTTTGCATCCGTGGTTCGAACCCCGGGTGTTGACGTCTTTTGCCGATCTTTTACAGCAAGTGCCTACACGGGGAGCTGTAAGTATTAGTTAATCCACCTAATATCTCAGTCCATACAGTGGCGCGATGGCTTGGCGCACTGTACGAGCTGATGTTCGAGACTCTCTTTTGCATCCGTGGTTCGAACCCCGGGTGATGACGTCTTTTGCCGATCTTTTACAGCAAGTGCCTACACGGGGAGCTGTAAGTATTAGTTAATCCACCTAATATCTCAGTCCATACAGTGGCGCGATGGCTTGGCGCACTGTACGAGCTGATGTTCGAGACTCTCTTTTGCATCCGTGGTTCGAACCCCGGGTGATGACGTCTTTTGCCGATCTTTTACAGCAAGTGCCTACACGGGGAGCTGTAAGTATTAGTTAATCCACCTAATATCTCAGTCCATACAGTGGCGCGATGGCTTGGCGCACTGTACGAGCTGATGTTCGAGACTCTCTTTTGCATCCGTGGTTCGAACCCCGGGTGTTGACGTCTTTTGCCGATCTTTTACAGCAAGTGCCTACACGGGGAGCTGTAAGTATTAGTTAATCCACCTAAGATCTCAGTCCATACAGTGGCGCGATGGCTTGGCGCACTGTACGAGCTGATGTTCGAGACTCTCTTTTGCATCCGTGGTTCGAACCCCGGGTGATGACGTCTTTTGCCGATCTTTTACAGCAAGTGCCTACACGGGGAGCTGTAAGTATTAGTTAATCCACCTAATATCTCAGTCCATACAGTGGCGCGATGGCTCGGCGCACTGTACGAGCTGATGTTCGAGACTCTCTTTTGCATCCGTGGTTCGAACCCCGGGTGATGACGTCTTTTGCCGATCTTTTACAGCAAGTGCCTACACGGGGAGCTGTAAGTATTAGTTAATCCACCTAATATCTCAGTCCATACAGTGGCGCGATGGCTCGGCGCACTGTACGAGCTGATGTTCGAGACTCTCTTTTGCATCCGTGGTTCGAACCCCGGGTGATGACGTCTTTTGCCGATCTTTTACAGCAAGTGCCTACACGGGGAGCTGTAAGTATTAGTTAATCCACCTAATATCTCAGTCCATACAGTAGCGCGATGGCTCGGCGCACTGTACGAGCTGATGTTCGAGACTCTCTTTTGCATCCGTGGTTCGAACCCCGGGTGATGACGTCTTTTGCCGATCTTTTACAGCAAGTGCCTACACGGGGAGCTGTAAGTATTAGTTAATCCACCTAATATCTCAGTCCATACAGTGGCGCGATGGCTTGGCGCGCTGTACGAGCTCATGATCGAGACTCTCTTTTGCATCCGTGGTTCGAACCCCGGGTGTTGACGTCTTTTGCCGATCTTTTACAGCAAGTGCCTACACGGGGAGCTGTAAGTATTAGTAAATCCACCTAATATCTCAGTCCATACAGTGGCGCGATGGCTTGGCGCGCTGTACGAGCTGATGTTCGAGACTCTCTTTTGCATCCGTGGTTCGAACCCCGGGTGATGACGTCTTTTGCCGATCTTTTACAGCAAGTGCCTACACGGGGAGCTGTAAGTATTAGTTAATCCACCTAATATCTCAGTCCATACAGTGGCGCGATGGCTTGGCGCACTGTACGAGCTGATGTTCGAGACTCTCTTTTGCATCCGTGGTTCGAACCCCGGGTGTTGACGTCTTTTGCCGATCTTTTACAGCAAGTGCCTACACGGGGAGCTGTAAGTATTAGTTAATCCACCTAATATCTCAGTCCATACAGTGGCGCGATGGCTTGGCGCACTGTACGAGATGAAGTTCGAGACTCTCTTTTGCATCCGTGGTTCGAACCCGGGTGTTGACGTCTTTTGCCGATCTTTTACAGCAAGTGCCTACACGGGGAGCTGTAAGTATTAGTTAATCCACCTAATATCTCAGTCCATACAGTGGCGCGATGGCTTGGCGCACTGTACGAGCTGACGTTCGAGACTCTCTTTTGCATCCGTGGTTCGAAACCCGGGTGTTGACGTCTTTTGCCGATCTTTTACAGCAAGTGCCTACACGGGGAGCTGTAAGTATAAGTTAATCCACCTAATAGCTCAGTCCGTACAGTGGCGCGATGGCTTGGCGCACTGTACGAGCTGACGTTCGAGACTCTCTTTTGCATCCGTGGTTCGAACCCCGGGTGTTGACGTCTTTTGCCGATCTTTTACAGCAAGTGCCTACACGGGGAGCTGTAAGTATTAGTTAATCCACCTAATAGCTCAGTCCGTACAGTGGCGCGATGGCTTGGCGCACTGTACGAGCTGACGTTCGAGACTCTCTTTTGCATCCGTGGTTCGAACCCCGGGTGTTGACGTCTTTTGCCGATCTTTTACAGCAAGTGCCTACACGGGGAGCTGTAAGTATTAGTTAATCCACCTAATAGCTCAGTCCGTACAGTGGCGCGATGGCTTGGCGCACTGTACGAGCTGACGTTCGAGACTCTCTTTTGCATCCGTGGTTCGAACCCCGGGTGTTGACGTCTTTTGCCGATCTTTTACAGCAAGTGCCTACACGGGGAGCTGTAAGTATTAGTTAATCCACCTAATAGCTCAGTCCGTACAGTGGCGCGATGGCTTGGCGCACTGTACGAGCTGACGTTCGAGACTCTCTTTTGCATCCGTGGTTCGAACCCCGGGTGTTGACGTCTTTTGCCGATCTTTTACAGCAAGTGCCTACACGGGGAGCTGTAAGTATTAGTTAATCCACCTAATAGCTCAGTCCGTACAGTGGCGCGATGGCTTGGCGCACTGTACGAGCTGACGTTCGAGACTCTCTTTTGCATCCGTGGTTCGAACCCCGGGTGTTGACGTCTTTTGCCGATCTTTTACAGCAAGTGCCTACACGGGGAGCTGTAAGTATTAGTTAATCCACCTAATAGCTCAGTCCGTACAGTGGGCGATGGCTTGGCGCACTGTACGAGCTGACGTTCGAGACTCTCTTTTGCATCCGTGGTTCGAACCCCGGGTGTTGACGTCTTTTGCCGATCTTTTACAGCAAGTGCCTACACGGGGAGCTGTAAGTATTAGTTAATCCACCTAATATCTCAGTCCGTACAGTGGCGCGATGGCTTGGCGCACTGTACGAGCTGACGTTCGAGACTCTCTTTTGCATCCGTGGTTCGAACCCCGGGTGTTGACGTCTTTTGCCGATCTTTTACAGCAAGTGCCTACACGGGGAGCTGTAAGTATTATTTAATCCACCTAATATCTCAGTCCGTACAGTGGCGCGATGGCTTGGCGCACTGTACGAGCTGACGTTCGAGACTCTCTTTTGCATCCGTGGTTCGAACCCCGGGTGTTGACGTCTTTTGCCGATCTTTTACAGCAAGTGCCTACACGGGGAGCTGTAAGTATTATTTAATCCACCTAATATCTCAGTCCATACAGTGGCGCGATGGCTTGGCGCACTGTACGAGCTGACGTTCGAGACTCTCTTTTGCATCCGTGGTTCGAACCCCGGGTGATGACGTCTTTTGCCGATCTTTTACAGCAAGTGCCTACACGGGGAGCTGTAAGTATTAGTTAATCCACCTAATATCTCAGTCCATACAGTGGCGCGATGGCTTGGCGCACTGTACGAGCTGATGTTCGAGACTCTCTTTTGCATCCGTGGTTCGAACCCCGGGTGTTGACGTCTTTTGCCGATCTTTTACAGCAAGTGCCTACACGGGGAGCTGTAAGTATTAGTTAATCCACCTAATATCTCAGTCCATACAGTGGCGCGATGGCTTGGCGCACTGTACGAGCTGATGTTCGAGACTCTCTTTTGCATCCGTGGTTCGAACCCCGGGTGTTGACGTCTTTTGCCGATCTTTTACAGCAAGTGCCTACACGGGGAGCTGTAAGTATTAGTTAATCCACCTAATATCTCAGTCCATACAGTGGCGCGATGGCTTGGCGCACTGTACGAGCTGATGTTCGAGACTCTCTTTTGCATCCGTGGTTCGAACCCCGGGTGTTGACGTCTTTTGCCGATCTTTTACAGCAAGTGCCTACACGGGGAGCTGTAAGTATTAGTTAATCCACCTAATATCTCAGTCCATACAGTGGCGCGATGGCTTGGCGCACTGTACGAGCTGATGTTCGAGACTCTCTTTTGCATCCGTGGTTCGAACCCCGGGTGTTGACGTCTTTTGCCGATCTTTTACAGCAAGTGCCTACACGGGGAGCTGTAAGTATTAGTTAATCCACCTAATATCTCAGTCCATACAGTGGCGCGATGGCTTGGCGCACTGTACGAGCTGACGTTCGAGACTCTCTTTTGCATCCGTGGTTCGAACCCCGGGTGATGACGTCTTTTGCCGATCTTTTACAGCAAGTGCCTACACGGGGAGCTGTAAGTATTAGTTAATCCACCTAATATCTCAGTCCATACAGTGGCGCGATGGCTTGGCGCACTGTACGAGCTGACGTTCGAGACTCTCTTTTGCATCCGTGGTTCGAACCCCGGGTGATGACGTCTTTTGCCGATCTTTTACAGCAAGTGCCTACACGGGGAGCTGTAAGTATTAGTTAATCCACCTAATATCTCAGTCCATACAGTGGCGCGATGGCTTGGCGCACTGTACGAGCTGACGTTCGAGACTCTCTTTTGCATCCGTGGTTCGAACCCCGGGTGATGACGTCTTTTGCCGATCTTTTACAGCAAGTGCCTACACGGGGAGCTGTAAGTATTAGTTAATCCACCTAATATCTCAGTCCATACAGTGGCGCGATGGCTTGGCGCACTGTACGAGCTGATGTTCGAGACTCTCTTTTGCATCCGTGGTTCGAACCCCGGGTGTTGACGTCTTTTGCCGATCTTTTACAGCAAGTGCCTACACGGGGAGCTGTAAGTATTAGTTAATCCACCTAATATCTCAGTCCATACAGTGGCGCGATGGCTTGGCGCACTGTACGAGCTGATGTTCGAGACTCTCTTTTGCATCCGTGGTTCGAACCCCGGGTGTTGACGTCTTTTGCCGATCTTTTACAGCAAGTGCCTACACGGGGAGCTGTAAGTATTAGTTAATCCACCTAATATCTCAGTCCATACAGTGGCGCGATGGCTTGGCGCACTGTACGAGCTGATGTTCGAGACTCTCTTTTGCATCCGTGGTTCGAACCCCGGGTGATGACCTCTTTTGCCGATCTTTTACAGCAAGTGCCTACACGGGGAGCTGTAAGTATTAGTTAATCCACCTAATATCTCAGTCCATACAGTGGCGCGATGGCTTGGCGCACTGTACGAGCTGATGTTCGAGACTCTCTTTTGCATCCGTGGTTCGAACCCCGGGTGATGACGTCTTTTGCCGATCTTTTACAGCAAGTGCCTACACGGGGAGCTGTAAGTATTAGTTAATCCACCTAATATCTCAGTCCATACAGTGGCGCGATGGCTTGGCGCACTGTACGAGCTGATGTTCGAGACTCTCTTTTGCATCCGTGGTTCGAACCCCGGGTGTTGACGTCTTTTGCCGATCTTTTACAGCAAGTGCCTACACGGGGAGCTGTAAGTATTAGTTAATCCACCTAATATCTCAATCCATACAGTGGCGCGATGGCTTGGCGCACTGTACGAGCTGATGTTCGAGACTCTCTTTTGCATCCGTGGTTCGAACCCCGGGTGTTGACGTCTTTTGCCGATCTTTTACAGCAAGTGCCTACACGGGGAGCTGTAAGTATTAGTTAATCCACCTAATATCTCAGTTCATACAGTGGCGCGATGGCTTGGCGCACTGTACGAGCTGATGTTCGAGACTCTCTTTTGCATCCGTGGTTCGAACCCCGGGTGATGACGTCTTTTGCCGATCTTTTACAGCAAGTGCCTACACGGGGAGCTGTAAGTATTAGTTAATCCACCAAATATCTCAGTCCATACAGTGGCGCGATGGCTTGGCGCACTGTACGAGCTGATGTTCGAGACTCTCTTTTGCATCCGTGGTTCGAACCCCGGGTGATGACGTCTTTTGCCGATCTTTTACAGCAAGTGCCTACACGGGGAGCTGTAAGTATTAGTTAATCCACCTAATATCTCAGTCCATACAGTGGCGCGATGGCTTGGCGCACTGTACGAGCTGATGTTCGAGACTCTCTTTTGCATCCGTGGTTCGAACCCCGGGTGATGACGTCTTTTGCCGATCTTTTACAGCAAGTGCCTACACGGGGAGCTGTAAGTATTAGTTAATCCACCTAATATCTCAGTCCATACAGTGGCGCGATGGCTTGGCGCACTGTACGAGCTGATGTTCGAGACTCTCTTTTGCATCCGTGGTTCGAACCCCGGGTGATGACGTCTTTTGCCGATCTTTTACAGCAAGTGCCTACACGGGGAGCTGTAAGTATTAGTTAATCCACCTAATATCTCAGTCCATACAGTGGCGCGATGGCTTGGCGCACTGTACGAGCTGATGTTCGAGACTCTCTTTTGCATCCGTGGTTCGAACCCCGGGTGATGACGTCTTTTGCCGATCTTTTACAGCAAGTGCCTACACGGGGAGCTGTAAGTATTAGTTAATCCACCTAATATCTCAGTCCATACAGTGGCGCGATGGCTTGGCGCACTGTACGAGCTGATGTTCGAGACTCTCTTTTGCATCCGTGGTTCGAACCCCGGGTGATGACGTCTTTTGCCGATCTTTTACAGCAAGTGCCTACACGGGGAGCTGTAAGTATTAGTTAATCCACCTAATATCTCAGTCCATACAGTGGCGCGATGGCTTGGCGCACTGTACGAGCTGATGTTCGAGACTCTCTTTTGCATCCGTGGTTCGAACCCCGGGTGATGACGTCTTTTGCCGATCTTTTACAGCAAGTGCCTACACGGGGAGCTGTAAGTATTAGTTAATCCACCTAATATCTCAGTCCATACAGTGGCGCGATGGCTTGGCGCACTGTACGAGCTGATGTTCGAGACTCTCTTTTGCATCCGTGGTTCGAACCCCGGGTGATGACGTCTTTTGCCGATCTTTTACAGCAAGTGCCTACACGGGGAGCTGTAAGTATTAGTTAATCCACCTAATATCTCAGTCCATACAGTGGCGCGATGGCTTGGCGCACTGTACGAGCTGATGTTCGAGACTCTCTTTTGCATCCGTGGTTCGAACCCCGGGTGATGACGTCTTTTGCCGATCTTTTACAGCAAGTGCCTACACGGGGAGCTGTAAGTATTAGTTAATCCACCTAATATCTCAGTCCATACAGTGGCGCGATGGCTTGGCGCACTGTACGAGCTGATGTTCGAGACTCTCTTTTGCATCCGTGGTTCGAACCCCGGGTGATGACGTCTTTTGCCGATCTTTTACAGCAAGTGCCTACACGGGGAGCTGTAAGTATTAGTTAATCCACCTAATATCTCAGTCCATACAGTGGCGCGATGGCTTGGCGCACTGTACGAGCTGATGTTCGAGACTCTCTTTTGCATCCGTGGTTCGAACCCCGGGTGATGACGTCTTTTGCCGATCTTTTACAGCAAGTGCCTACACGGGGAGCTGTAAGTATTAGTTAATCCACCTAATATCTCAGTCCATACAGTGGCGCGATGGCTTGGCGCACTGTACGAGCTGATGTTCGAGACTCTCTTTTGCATCCGTGGTTCGAACCCCGGGTGATGACGTCTTTTGCCGATCTTTTACAGCAAGTGCCTACACGGGGAGCTGTAAGTATTAGTTAATCCACCTAATATCTCAGTCCATACAGTGGCGCGATGGCTTGGCGCACTGTACGAGCTGATGTTCGAGACTCTCTTTTGCATCCGTGGTTCGAACCCCGGGTGTTGACGTCTTTTGCCGATCTTTTACAGCAAGTGCCTACACGGGGAGCTGTAAGTATTAGTTAATCCACCTAATATCTCAGTCCATACAGTGGCGCGATGGCTTGGCGCACTGTACGAGCTGATGTTCGAGACTCTCTTTTGCATCCGTGGTTCGAACCCCGGGTGATGACGTCTTTTGCCGATCTTTTACAGCAAGTGCCTACACGGGGAGCTGTAAGTATTAGTTAATCCACCTAATATCTCAGTCCATACAGTGGCGCGATGGCTTGGCGCACTGTACGAGCTGATGTTCGAGACTCTCTTTTGCATCCGTGGTTCGAACCCCGGGTGATGACGTCTTTTGCCGATCTTTTACAGCAAGTGCCTACACGGGGAGCTGTAAGTATTAGTTAATCCACCTAATATCTCAGTCCATACAGTGGCGCGATGGCTTGGCGCACTGTACGAGCTGATGTTCGAGACTCTCTTTTGCATCCGTGGTTCGAACCCCGGGTGTTGACGTCTTTTGCCGATCTTTTACAGCAAGTGCCTACACGGGGAGCTGTAAGTATTAGTTAATCCACCTAATATCTCAGTCCATACAGTGGCGCGATGGCTTGGCGCACTGTACGAGCTGATGTTCGAGACTCTCTTTTGCATCCGTGGTTCGAACCCCGGGTGATGACGTCTTTTGCCGATCTTTTACAGCAAGTGCCTACACGGGGAGCTGTAAGTATTAGTTAATCCACCTAATATCTCAGTCCATACAGTGGCGCGATGGCTTGGCGCACTGTACGAGCTGATGTTCGAGACTCTCTTTTGCATCCGTGGTTCGAACCCCGGGTGATGACGTCTTTTGCCGATCTTTTACAGCAAGTGCCTACACGGGGAGCTGTAAGTATTAGTTAATCCACCTAATATCTCAGTCCATACAGTGGCGCGATGGCTTGGCGCACTGTACGAGCTGATGTTCGAGACTCTCTTTTGCATCCGTGGTTCGAACCCCGGGTGATGACGTCTTTTGCCGATCTTTTACAGCAAGTGCCTACACGGGGAGCTGTAAGTATTAGTTAATCCACCTAATATCTCAGTCCATACAGTGGCGCGATGGCTTGGCGCACTGTACGAGCTGATGTTCGAGACTCTCTTTTGCATCCGTGGTTCGAACCCCGGGTGTTGACGTCTTTTGCCGATCTTTTACAGCAAGTGCCTACACGGGGAGCTGTAAGTATTAGTTAATCCACCTAATATCTCAGTCCATACAGTGGCGCGATGGCTTGGCGCACTGTACGAGCTGATGTTCGAGACTCTCTTTTGCATCCGTGGTTCGAACCCCGGGTGTTGACGTCTTTTGCCGATCTTTTACAGCAAGTGCCTACACGGGGAGCTGTAAGTATTAGTTAATCCACCTAATATCTCAGTCCATACAGTGGCGCGATGGCTTGGCGCACTGTACGAGCTGATGTTCGAGACTCTCTTTTGCATCCGTGGTTCGAACCCCGGGTGATGACGTCTTTTGCCGATCTTTTACAGCAAGTGCCTACACGGGGAGCTGTAAGTATTAGTTAATCCACCTAATATCTCAGTCCATACAGTGGCGCGATGGCTTGGCGCACTGTACGAGCTGATGTTCGAGACTCTCTTTTGCATCCGTGGTTCGAACCCCGGGTGTTGACGTCTTTTGCCGATCTTTTACAGCAAGTGCCTACACGGGGAGCTGTAAGTATTAGTTAATCCACCTAATATCTCAGTCCATACAGTGGCGCGATGGCTTGGCGCACTGTACGAGCTGATGTTCGAGACTCTCTTTTGCATCCGTGGTTCGAACCCCGGGTGTTGACGTCTTTTGCCGATCTTTTACAGCAAGTGCCTACACGGGGAGCTGTAAGTATTAGTTAATCCACCTAATATCTCAGTCCATACAGTGGCGCGATGGCTTGGCGCACTGTACGAGCTGATGTTCGAGACTCTCTTTTGCATCCGTGGTTCGAACCCCGGGTGTTGACGTCTTTTGCCGATCTTTTACAGCAAGTGCCTACACGGGGAGCTGTAAGTATTAGTTAATCCACCTAATATCCCAGTCCATACAGTGGCGCGATGGCTTGGCGCACTGTACGAGCTGATGTTCGAGACTCTCTTTTGCATCCGTGGTTCGAACCCCGGGTGTTGACGTCTTTTGCCGATCTTTTACAGCAAGTGCCTACAC
Organism: Apostichopus japonicus; assembly: GCF_037975245.1. Taxonomy (NCBI): domain Eukaryota; kingdom Metazoa; phylum Echinodermata; class Holothuroidea; order Aspidochirotida; family Stichopodidae; genus Apostichopus; species Apostichopus japonicus. The sequence continues at coordinate 16,925,460 of NC_092572.1, forward strand.
GGGGAGCTGTAAGTATTAGTTAATCCACCTAATATCTCAGTCCGTACAGTGGCGCGATGGCTTGGCGCACTGTACGAGCTGATGTTCGAGACTCTCTTTTGCATCCGTGGTTCGAACCCCGGGTGTTGACGTCTTTTGCCGATCTTTTACAGCAAGTGCCTACACGGGGAGCTGTAAGTATTAGTTAATCCACCTAATATCTCAGTCCGTACAGTGGCGCGATGGCTTGGCGCACTGTACGAGCTGATGTTCGAGACTCTCTTTTGCATCCGTGGTTCGAACCCCGGGTGTTGACGTCTTTTGCCGATCTTTTACAGCAAGTGCCTACACGGGGAGCTGTAAGTATTAGTTAATCCACCTAATATCTCAGTCCGTACAGTGGCGCGATGGCTTGGCGCACTGTACGAGCTGATGTTCGAGACTCTCTTTTGCATCCGTGGTTCGAACCCCGGGTGTTGACGTCTTTTGCCGATCTTTTACAGCAAGTGCCTACACGGGGAGCTGTAAGTATTAGTTAATCCACCTAATATCTCAGTCCGTACAGTGGCGCGATGGCTTGGCGCACTGTACGAGCTGATGTTCGAGACTCTCTTTTGCATCCGTGGTTCGAACCCCGGGTGTTGACGTCTTTTGCCGATCTTTTACAGCAAGTGCCTACACGGGGAGCTGTAAGTATTAGTTAATCCACCTAATATCTCAGTCCGTACAGTGGCGCGATGGCTTGGCGCACTGTACGAGCTGATGTTGGAGACTCTCTTTTGCATCCGTGGTTCGAACCCCGGGTGATGACGTCTTTTGCCGATCTTTTACAGCAAGTGCCTACACGGGGAGCTGTAAGTATTAGTTAATCCACCTAATATCTCAGTCCGTACAGTGGCGCGATGGCTTGGCGCACTGTACGAGCTGATGTTGGAGACTCTCTTTTGCATCCGTGGTTCGAACCCCGGGTGATGACGTCTTTTGCCGATCTTTTACAGCAAGTGCCTACACGGGGAGCTGTAAGTATTAGTTAATCCACCTAATATCTCAGTCCGTACAGTGGCGCGATGGCTTGGCGCACTGTACGAGCTGATGTTGGAGACTCTCTTTTGCATCCGTGGTTCGAACCCCGGGTGTTGACGTCTTTTGCCGATCTTTTACAGCAAGTGCCTACACGGGGAGCTGTAAGTATTAGTTAATCCACCTAATATCTCAGTCCGTACAGTGGCGCGATGGCTTGGCGCACTGTACGAGCTGATGTTCGAGACTCTCTTTTGCATCCGTGGTTCGAACCCCGGGTGATGACGTCTTTTGCCGATCTTTTACAGCAAGTGCCTACACGGGGAGCTGTAAGTATTAGTTAATCCACCTAATATCTCAGTCCGTACAGTGGCGCGATGGCTTGGCGCACTGTACGAGCTGATGTTCGAGACTCTCTTTTGCATCCGTGGTTCGAACCCCGGGTGATGACGTCTTTTGCCGATCTTTTACAGCAAGTGCCTACACGGGGAGCTGTAAGTATTAGTTAATCCACCTAATATATCAGTCCGTACAGTGGCGCGATGGCTTGGCGCACTGTACGAGCTGATGTTCGAGACTCTCTTTTGCATCCGTGGTTCGAACCCCGGGTGTTGACGTCTTTTGCCGATCTTTTACAGCAAGTGCCTACACGGGGAGCTGTAAGTATTAGTTAATCCACCTAATATATCAGTCCATACAGTGGCGCGATGGCTTGGCGCACTGTACGAGCTGATGTTCGAGACTCTCTTTTGCATCCGTGGTTCGAACCCCGGGTGTTGACGTCTTTTGCCGATCTTTTACAGCAAGTGCCTACACGGGGAGCTGTAAGTATTAGTTAATCCACCTAATATCTCAGTCCATACAGTGGCGCGATGGCTTGGCGCACTGTACGAGCTGATGTTCGAGACTCTCTTTTGCATCCGTGGTTCGAACCCCGGGTGATGACGTCTTTTGCCGATCTTTTACAGCAAGTGCCTACACGGGGAGCTGTAAGTATTAGTTAATCCACCTAATATCTCAGTCCATACAGTGGCGCGATGGCTTGGCGCACTGTACGAGCTGATGTTCGAGACTCTCTTTTGCATCCGTTGTTCGAACCCCGGGTGTTGACGTCTTTTGCCGATCTTTTACAGCAAGTGCCTACACGGGGAGCTGTAAGTATTAGTTAATCCACCTAATATCTCAGTCCATACAGTGGCGCGATGGCTTGGGGCACTGTACGAGCTGATGTTCGAGACTCTCTTTTGCATCCGTGGTTCGAACCCCGGGTGATGACGTCTTTTGCCGATCTTTTACAGCAAGTGCCTACACGGGGAGCTGTAAGTATTAGTTAATCCACCTAATATCTCAGTCCATACAGTGGCGCGATGGCTTGGGGCACTGTACGAGCTGATGTTCGAGACTCTCTTTTGCATCCGTGGTTCGAACCCCGGGTGTTGACGTCTTTTGCCGATCTTTTACAGCAAGTGCCTACACGGTGAGCTGTAAGTATTAGTTAATCCACCTAATATCTCAGTCCATACAGTGGCGCGATGGCTTGGCGCACTGTACGAGCTGATGTTCGAGACTCTCTTTTGCATCCGTGGTTCGAACCCCGGGTGATGACGTCTTTTGCCGATCTTTTACAGCAAGTGCCTACACGGTGAGCTGTAAGTATTAGTTAATCCACCTAATATCTCAGTCCATACAGTGGCGCGATGGCTTGGCGCACTGTACGAGCTGATGTTCGAGACTCTCTTTTGCATCCGTGGTTCGAACCCCGGGTGATGACGTCTTTTGCCGATCTTTTACAGCAAGTGCCTACACGGGGAGCTGTAAGTATTAGTTAATCCACCTAATATCTCAGTCCATACAGTGGCGCGATGGCTTGGCGCACTGTACGAGCTGATGTTCGAGACTCTCTTTTGCATCCGTGGTTCGAACCCCGGGTGATGACGTCTTTTGCCGATCTTTTACAGCAAGTGCCTACACGGGGAGCTGTAAGTATTAGTTAATCCACCTAATATCTCAGTCCATACAGTGGCGCGATGGCTTGGCGCACTGTACGAGCTGATGTTCGAGACTCTCTTTTGCATCCGTGGTTCGAACCCCGGGTGATGACGTCTTTTGCCGATCTTTTACAGCAAGTGCCTACACGGGGAGCTGTAAGTATTAGTTAATCCACCTAATATCTCAGTCCATACAGTGGCGCGATGGCTTGGCGCACTGTACGAGCTGATGTTCGAGACTCTCTTTTGCATCCGTGGTTCGAACCCCGGGTGATGACGTCTTTTGCCGATCTTTTACAGCAAGTGCCTACACGGGGAGCTGTAAGTATTAGTTAATCCACCTAATATCTCAGTCCATACAGTGGCGCGATGGCTTGGCGCACTGTACGAGCTGATGTTCGAGACTCTCTTTTGCATCCGTGGTTCGAACCCCGGGTGATGACGTCTTTTGCCGATCTTTTACAGCAAGTGCCTACACGGGGAGCTGTAAGTATTAGTTAATCCACCTAATATCTCAGTCCATACAGTGGCGCGATGGCTTGGCGCACTGTACGAGCTGATGTTCGAGACTCTCTTTTGCATCCGTTGTTCGAACCCCGGGTGATGACGTCTTTTGCCGATCTTTTACAGCAAGTGCCTACACGGGGAGCTGTAAGTATTAGTTAATCCACCTGATATCTCAGTCCATACAGTGGCGCGATGGCTTGGCGCACTGTACGAGCTGATGTTCGAGACTCTCTTTTGCATCCGTTGTTCGAACCCCGGGTGTTGACGTCTTTTGCCGATCTTTTACAGCAAGTGCCTACACGGGGAGCTGTAAGTATTAGTTAATCCACCTAATATCTCAGTCCATACAGTGGCGCGATGGCTTGGCGCACTGTACGAGCTGATGTTCGAGACTCTCTTTTGCATCCGTGGTTCGAACCCCGGGTGATGACGTCTTTTGCCGATCTTTTACAGCAAGTGCCTACACGGGGAGCTGTAAGTATTAGTTAATCCACCTAATATCTCAGTCCATACAGTGGCGCGATGGCTTGGCGCACTGTACGAGCTGATGTTCGAGACTCTCTTTTGCATCCGTGGTTCGAACCCCGGGTGATGACGTCTTTTGCCGATCTTTTACAGCAAGTGCCTACACGGGGAGCTGTAAGTATTAGTTAATCCACCTAATATCTCAGTCCATACAGTGGCGCGATGGCTTGGCGCACTGTACGAGCTGATGTTCGAGACTCTCTTTTGCATCCGTGGTTCGAACCCCGGGTGTTGACGTCTTTTGCCGATCTTTTACAGCAAGTGCCTACACGGGGAGCTGTAAGTATTAGTTAATCCACCTGATATCTCAGTCCATACAGTGGCGCGATGGCTTGGCGCAGTGTACGAGCTGATGTTCGAGACTCTCTTTTGCATCCGTGGTTCGAACCCCGGGTGATGACGTCTTTTGCCGATCTTTTACAGCAAGTGCCTACACGGGGAGCTGTAAGTATTAGTTAATCCACCTGATATCTCAGTCCATACAGTGGCGCGATGGCTTGGCGCAGTGTACGAGCTGATGTTCGAGACTCTCTTTTGCATCCGTGGTTCGAACCCCGGGTGATGACGTCTTTTGCCGATCTTTTACAGCAAGTGCCTACACGGGGAGCTGTAAGTATTAGTTAATCCACCTAATATCTCAGTCCATACAGTGGCGCGATGGCTTGGGGCAGTGTACGAGCTGATGTTCGAGACTCTCTTTTGCATCCGTGGTTCGAACCCCGGGTGTTGACGTCTTTTGCCGATCTTTTACAGCAAGTGCCTACACGGGAAGCTGTAAGTATTAGTTAATCCACCTAATATCTCAGTCCATACAGTGGCGCGATGGCTTGGCGCACTGTACGAGCTGATGTTCGAGACTCTCTTTTGCATCCGTGGTTCGAACCCCGGGTGATGACGTCTTTTGCCGATCTTTTACAGCAAGTGCCTACACGGGGAGCTGTAAGTATTAGTTAATCCACCTAATATCTCAGTCCATACAGTGGCGCGATGGCTTGGCGCACTGTACGAGCTGATGTTCGAGACTCTCTTTTGCATCCGTGGTTCGAACCCCGGGTGATGACGTCTTTTGCCGATCTTTTACAGCAAGTGCCTTCACGGGGAGCTGTAAGTATTAGTTAATCCACCTAATATCTCAGTCCATACAGTGGCGCGATGGCTTGGCGCACTGTACGAGCTGATGTTCGAGACTCTCTTTTGCATCCGTGGTTCGAACCCCGGGTGTTGACGTCTTTTGCCGATCTTTTACAGCAAGTGCCTACACGGGGAGCTGTAAGTATTAGTTAATCCACCTAATATCTCAGTCCATACAGTGGCGCGATGGCTTGGCGCACTGTACGAGCTGATGTTCGAGACTCTCTTTTGCATCCGTGGTTCGAACCCCGGGTGATGACGTCTTTTGCCGATCTTTTACAGCAAGTGCCTACACGGGGAGCTGTAAGTATTAGTTAATCCACCTAATATCTCAGTCCATACAGTGGCGCGATGGCTTGGCGCACTGTACGAGCTGATGTTCGAGACTCTCTTTTGCATCCGTGGTTCGAACCCCGGGTGTTGACGTCTTTTGCCGATCTTTTACAGCAAGTGCCTACACGGGGAGCTGTAAGTATTAGTTAATCCACCTAATATCTCAGTCCATACAGTGGCGCGATGGCTTGGCGCACTGTACGAGCTGATGTTCGAGACTCTCTTTTGCATCCGTGGTTCGAACACCGGGTGATGACGTCTTTTGCCGATCTTTTACAGCAAGTGCCTACACGGGGAGCTGTAAGTATTAGTTAATCCACCTAATATATCAGTCCATACAGTGGCGCGATGGCTTGGCGAACTGTACGAGCTGATGTTCGAGACTCTCTTTTGCATCCGTGGTTCGAACCCCGGGTGTTGACGTCTTTTGCCGATCTTTTACAGCAAGTGCCTACACGGGGAGCTGTAAGTATTAGTTAATCCACCTAATATCTCAGTCCATACAGTGGCGCGATGGCTTGGCGCACTGTACGAGCTGATGTTCGAGACTCTCTTTTGCATCCGTGGTTCGAACCCCGGGTGTTGACGTCTTTTGCCGATCTTTTACAGCAAGTGCCTACACGGGGAGCTGTAAGTATTAGTTAATCCACCTAATATCTCAGTCCATACAGTGGCGCGATGGCTTGGCGCACTGTACGAGCTGATGTTCGAGACTCTCTTTTGCATCCGTGGTTCGAACCCCGGGTGTTGACGTCTTTTGCCGATCTTTTACAGCAAGTGCCTACACGGGGAGCTGTAAGTATTAGTTAATCCACCTAATATCTCAGTCCATACAGTGGCGCGATGGCTTGGCGCACTGTACGAGCTGATGTTCGAGACTCTCTTTTGCATCCGTGGTTCGAACCCCGGGTGATGACGTCTTTTGCCGATCTTTTACAGCAAGTGCCTACACGGGGAGCTGTAAGTATTAGTTAATCCACCTAATATCTCAGTCCATACAGTGGCGCGATGGCTTGGCGCACTGTACGAGCTGATGTTCGAGACTCTCTTTTGCATCCGTGGTTCGAACCCCGGGTGATGACGTCTTTTGCCGATCTTTTACAGCAAGTGCCTACACGGGGAGCTGTAAGTATTAGTTAATCCACCTAATATCTCAGTCCATACAGTGGCGCGATGGCTTGGCGCACTGTACGAGCTGATGTTCGAGACTCTCTTTTGCATCCGTGGTTCGAACCCCGGGTGATGACGTCTTTTGCCGATCTTTTACAGCAAGTGCCTACACGGGGAGCTGTAAGTATTAGTTAATCCACCTAATATCTCAGTCCATACAGTGGCGCGATGGCTTGGCGCACTGTACGAGCTGATGTTCGAGACTCTCTTTTGCATCCGTGGTTCGAACCCCGGGTGATGACGTCTTTTGCCGATCTTTTACAGCAAGTGCCTACACGGGGAGCTGTAAGTATTAGTTAATCCACCTAATATCTCAGTCCATACAGTGGCGCGATGGCTTGGCGCACTGTACGAGCTGATGTTCGAGACTCTCTTTTGCATCCGTGGTTCGAACCCCGGGTGATGACGTCTTTTGCCGATCTTTTACAGCAAGTGCCTACACGGGGAGCTGTAAGTATTAGTTAATCCACCTAATATCTCAGTCCATACAGTGGCGCGATGGCTTGGCGCACTGTACGAGCTGATGTTCGAGACTCTCTTTTGCATCCGTGGTTCGAACCCCGGGTGATGACGTCTTTTGCCGATCTTTTACAGCAAGTGCCTACACGGGGAGCTGTAAGTATTAGTTAATCCACCTAATATCTCAGTCCATACAGTGGCGCGATGGCTTGGCGCACTGTACGAGCTGATGTTCGAGACTCTCTTTTGCATCCGTGGTTCGAACCCCGGGTGATGACGTCTTTTGCCGATCTTTTACAGCAAGTGCCTACACGGGGAGCTGTAAGTATTACTTAATCCACCTAATATCTCAGTCCATACAGTGGCGCGATGGCTTGGCGCACTGTACGAGCTGATGTTCGAGACTCTCTTTTGCATCCGTGGTTCGAACCCCGGGTGTTGACGTCTTTTGCCGATCTTTTACAGCAAGTGCCTACACGGGGAGCTGTAAGTATTAGTTAATCCACCTAATATCTCAGTCCATACAGTGGCGCGATGGCTTGGCGCACTGTACGAGCTGATGTTCGAGACTCTCTTTTGCATCCGTGGTTCGAACCCCGGGTGTTGACGTCTTTTGCCGATCTTTTACAGCAAGTGCCTACACGGGGAGCTGTAAGTATTAGTTAATCCACCTAATATCTCAGTCCATACAGTGGCGCGATGGCTTGGCGCACTGTATGAGCTGATGTTCGAGACTCTCTTTTGCATCCGTGGTTCGAATTCCGGGTGTTGACGTCTTTTGCCGATCTTTTACAGCAAGTGCCTACACGGGGAGCTGTAAGTATTAGTTAATCCACCTAATATCTCAGTCCATACAGTGGCGCGATGGCTTGGCGCACTGTACGAGCTGATGTTCGAGACTCTCTTTTGCATCCGTGGTTCGAATTCCGGGTGTTGACGTCTTTTGCCGATCTTTTACAGCAATTGCCTACACGGGGAGCTGTAAGTATTAGTTAATCCACCTAATATCTCAGTCCATACAGTGGCGCGATGGCTTGGCGCACTGTACGAGCTGATGTTCGAGACTCTCTTTTGCATCCGTGGTTCGAATCCCGGGTGTTGACGTCTTTTGCCGATCTTTTACAGCAAGTGCCTACACGGGGAGCTGTAAGTATTAGTTAATCCACCTAATATCTCAGTCCATACAGTGGCGCGATGGCTTGGCGCACTGTACGAGCTGATGTTCGAGACTCTCTTTTGCATCCGTGGTTCGAACCCCGGGTGTTGACGTCTTTTGCCGATCTTTTACAGCAAGTGCCTACACGGGGAGCTGTAAGTATTAGTTAATCCACCTAATATCTCAGTCCATACAGTGGCGCGATGGCTTGGCGCACTGTACGAGCTGATGTTCGAGACTCTCTTTTGCATCCGTGGTTCGAACCCCGGGTGTTGACGTCTTTTGCCGATCTTTTACAGCAAGTGCCTACACGGGGAGCTGTAAGTATTAGTTAATCCACCTAATATCTCAGTCCATACAGTGGCGCGATGGCTTGGCGCACTGTACGAGCTGATGTTCGAGACTCTCTTTTGCATCCGTGGTTCGAACCCCGGGTGTTGACGTCTTTTGCCGATCTTTTACAGCAAGTGCCTACACGGGGAGCTGTAAGTATTAGTTAATCCACCTAATATCTCAGTCCATACAGTGGCGCGATGGCTTGGCGCACTGTACGAGCTGATGTTCGAGACTCTCTTTTGCATCCGTGGTTCGAAGCCCGGGTGATGACGTCTTTTGCCGATCTTTTACAGCAAGTGCCTACACGGGGAGCTGTAAGTATTAGTTAATCCACCTAATATCTCAGTCCATACAGTGGCGCGATGGCTTGGCGCACTGTACGAGCTGATGTTCGAGACTCTCTTTTGCATCCGTGGTTCGAACCCCGGGTGTTGACGTCTTTTGCCGATCTTTTACAGCAAGTGCCTACACGGGGAGCTGTAAGTATTAGTTAATCCACCTAATATATCAGTCCATACAGTGGCGCGATGGCTTGGCGAACTGTACGAGCTGATGTTCGAGACTCTCTTTTGCATCCGTGGTTCGAACCCCGGGTGTTGACGTCTTTTGCCGATCTTTTACAGCAAGTGCCTACACGGGGAGCTGTAAGTATTAGTTAATCCACCTAATATCTCAGTCCATACAGTGGCGCGATGGCTTGGCGCACTGTACGAGCTGATGTTCGAGACTCTCTTTTGCATCCGTGGTTCGAACCCCGGGTGTTGACGTCTTTTGCCGATCTTTTACAGCAAGTGCCTACACGGGGAGCTGTAAGTATTACTTAATCCACCTAATATCTCAGTCCATACAGTGGCGCGATGGCTTGGCGCACTGTACGAGCTGATGTTCGAGACTCTCTTTTGCATCCGTGGTTCGAACCCCGGGTGTTGACGTCTTTTGCCGATCTTTTACAGCAAGTGCCTACACGGGGAGCTGTAAGTATTAGTTAATCCACCTAATATCTCAGTCCATACAGTGGCGCGATGGCTTGGCGCACTGTACGAGCTGATGTTCGAGACTCTCTTTTGCATCCGTGGTTCGAACCCCGGGTGATGACGTCTTTTGCCGATCTTTTACAGCAAGTGCCTACACGGGGAGCTGTAAGTATTAGTTAATCCACCTAATAGCTCAGTCCATACAGTGGCGCGATGGCTTGGCGCACTGTACGAGCTGATGTTCGAGACTCTCTTTTGCATCCGTGGTTCGAACCCCGGGTGTTGACGTCTTTTGCCGATCTTTTACAGCAAGTGCCTACACGGGGAGCTGTAAGTATTACTTAATCCACCTAATATCTCAGTCCATACAGTGGCGCGATGGCTTGGCGCACTGTACGAGCTGATGTTCGAGACTCTCTTTTGCATCCGTGGTTCGAACCCCGGGTGTTGACGTCTTTTGCCGATCTTTTACAGCAAGTGCCTACACGGGGAGCTGTAAGTATTACTTAATCCACCTAATATCTCAGTCCATACAGTGGCGCGATGGCTTGGCGCACTGTACGAGCTGATGTTCGAGACTCTCTTTTGCATCCGTGGTTCGAACCCCGGGTGTTGACGTCTTTTGCCGATCTTTTACAGCAAGTGCCTACACGGGGAGCTGTAAGTATTACTTAATCCACCTAATATCTCAGTCCATACAGTGGCGCGATGGCTTGGCGCACTGTACGAGCTGATGTTCGAGACTCTCTTTTGCATCCGTGGTTCGAACCCCGGGTGTTGACGTCTTTTGCCGATCTTTTACAGCAAGTGCCTACACGGGGAGCTGTAAGTATTAGTTAATCCACCTAATATCTCAGTCCATACAGTGGCGCGATGGCTTGGCGCACTGTACGAGCTGATGTTCGAGACTCTCTTTTGCATCCGTGGTTCGAACCCCGGGTGTTGACGTCTTTTGCCGATCTTTTACAGCAAGTGCCTACACGGGGAGCTGTAAGTATTAGTTAATCCACCTAATATCTCAGTCCATACAGTGGCGCGATGGCTTGGCGCACTGTACGAGCTGATGTTCGAGACTCTCTTTTGCATCCGTGGTTCGAACCCCGGGTGTTGACGTCTTTTGCCGATCTTTTACAGCAAGTGCCTACACGGGGAGCTGTAAGTATTAGTTAATCCACCTAATATCTCAGTCCATACAGTGGCGCGATGGCTTGGCGCACTGTACGAGCTGATGTTCGAGACTCTCTTTTGCATCCGTGGTTCGAACCCCGGGTGTTGACGTCTTTTGCCGATCTTTTACAGCAAGTGCCTACACGGGGAGCTGTAAGTATTAGTTAATCCACCTAATATCTCAGTCCATACAGTGGCGCGATGGCTTGGCGCACTGTACGAGCTGATGTTCGAGACTCTCTTTTGCATCCGTGGTTCGAACCCCGGGTGTTGACGTCTTTTGCCGATCTTTTACAGCAAGTGCCTACACGGGGAGCTGTAAGTATTACTTAATCCACCTAATATCTCAGTCCATACAGTGGCGCGATGGCTTGGCGCACTGTACGAGCTGATGTTCGAGACTCTCTTTTGCATCCGTGGTTCGAACCCCGGGTGTTGACGTCTTTTGCCGATCTTTTACAGCAAGTGCCTACACGGGGAGCTGTAAGTATTACTTAATCCACCTAATATCTCAGTCCATACAGTGGCGCGATGGCTTGGCGCACTGTACGAGCTGATGTTCGAGACTCTCTTTTGCATCCGTGGTTCGAACCCCGGGTGTTGACGTCTTTTGCCGATCTTTTACAGCAAGTGCCTACACGGGGAGCTGTAAGTATTAGTTAATCCACCTAATATCTCAGTCCATACAGTGGCGCGATGGCTTGGCGCACTGTACGAGCTGATGTTCGAGACTCTCTTTTGCATCCGTGGTTCGAACCCCGGGTGTTGACGTCTTTTGCCGATCTTTTACAGCAAGTGCCTACACGGGGAGCTGTAAGTATTAGTTAATCCACCTAATATCTCAGTCCATACAGTGGCGCGATGGCTTGGCGCACTGTACGAGCTGATGTTCGAGACTCTCTTTTGCATCCGTGGTTCGAACCCCGGGTGTTGACGTCTTTTGCCGATCTTTTACAGCAAGTGCCTACACGGGGAGCTGTAAGTATTAGTTAATCCACCTAATATCTCAGTCCATACAGTGGCGCGATGGCTTGGCGCACTGTACGAGCTGATGTTCGAGACTCTCTTTTGCATCCGTGGTTCGAACCCCGGGTGTTGACGTCTTTTGCCGATCTTTTACAGCAAGTGCCTACACGGGGAGCTGTAAGTATTAGTTAATCCACCTAATATCTCAGTCCATACAGTGGCGCGATGGCTTGGCGCACTGTACGAGCTGATGTTCGAGACTCTCTTTTGCATCCGTGGTTCGAACCCCTGGTGTTGACGTCTTTTGCCGATCTTTTACAGCAAGTGCCTACACGGGGAGCTGTAAGTATTACTTAATCCACCTAATATCTCAGTCCATACAGTGGCGCGATGGCTTGGCGCACTGTACGAGCTGATGTTCGAGACTCTCTTTTGCATCCGTGGTTCGAACCCCGGGTGATGACGTCTTTTGCCGATCTTTTACAGCAAGTGCCTACACGGGGAGCTGTAAGTATTAGTTAATCCACCTAATATCTCAGTCCATACAGTGGCGCGATGGCTTGGCGCACTGTACGAGCTGATGTTCGAGACTCTCTTTTGCATCCGTGGTTCGAACCCCGGGTGTTGACGTCTTTTGCCGATCTTTTACAGCAAGTGCCTACACGGGGAGCTGTAAGTATTACTTAATCCACCTAATATCTCAGTCCATACAGTGGCGCGATGGCTTGGCGCACTGTACGGGCTGATGTTCGAGACTCTCTTTTGCATCCGTGGTTCGAACCCCGGGTGTTGACGTCTTTTGCCGATCTTTTACAGCAAGTGCCTACACGGGGAGCTGTAAGTATTAGTTAATCCACCTAATATCTCAGTCCATACAGTGGCGCGATGGCTTGGCGCACTGTACGAGCTGATGTTCGAGACTCTCTTTTGCATCCGTTGTTCGAACCCCGGGTGTTGACGTCTTTTGCCGATCTTTTACAGCAAGTGCCTACACGGGGAGCTGTAAGTATTAGTTAATTCACCTAATATCTCAGTCCATACAGTGGCGCGATGGCTTGGCGCACTGTACGAGCTGATGTTCGAGACTCTCTTTTGCATCCGTGGTTCGAACCCCGGGTGTTGACGTCTTTTGCCGATCTTTTACAGCAAGTGCCTACACGGGGAGCTGTAAGTATTAGTTAATCCACCTAATATCTCAGTCCATACAGTGGCGCGATGGCTTGGCGCACTGTACGAGCTGATGTTCGAGACTCTCTTTTGCATCCGTGGTTCGAACCCCGGGTGTTGACGTCTTTTGCCGATCTTTTACAGCAAGTGCCTACACGGGGAGCTGTAAGTATTAGTTAATCCACCTAATATCTCAGTCCATACAGTGGCGCGATGGCTTGGCGCACTGTACGAGCTGATGTTCGAGACTCTCTTTTGCATCCGTGGTTCGAACCCCGGGTGTTGACGTCTTTTGCCGATCTTTTACAGCAAGTGCCTACACGGGGAGCTGTAAGTATTAGTTAATCCACCTAATATCTCAGTCCATACAGTGGCGCGATGGCTTGGCGCACTGTACGAGCTGATGTTCGAGACTCTCTTTTGCATCCGTGGTTCGAACCCCGGGTGTTGACGTCTTTTGCCGATCTTTTACAGCAAGTGCCTACACGGGGAGCTGTAAGTATTAGTTAATCCACCTAATATCTCAGTCCATACAGTGGCGCGATGGCTTGGCGCACTGTACGAGCTGATGTTCGAGACTCTCTTTTGCATCCGTGGTTCGAACCCCGGGTGTTGACGTCTTTTGCCGATCTTTTACAGCAAGTGCCTACACGGGGAGCTGTAAGTATTAGTTAATCCACCTAATATCTCAGTCCATACAGTGGCGCGATGGCTTGGCGCACTGTACGAGCTGATGTTCGAGACTCTCTTTTGCATCCGTGGTTCGAACCCCGGGTGATGACGTCTTTTGCCGATCTTTTACAGCAAGTGCCTACACGGGGAGCTGTAAGTATTAGTTAATCCACCTAATATCTCAGTCCATACAGTGGCGCGATGGCTTGGCGCACTGTACGAGCTGATGTTCGAGACTCTCTTTTGCATCCGTGGTTCGAACCCCGGGTGATGACGTCTTTTGCCGATCTTTTACAGCAAGTGCCTACACGGGGAGCTGTAAGTATTACTTAATCCACCTAATATCTCAGTCCATACAGTGGCGCGATGGCTTGGCGCACTGTACGAGCTGATGTTCGAGACTCTCTTTTGCATCCGTGGTTCGAACCCCGGGTGATGACGTCTTTTGCCGATCTTTTACAGCAAGTGCCTACACGGGGAGCTGTAAGTATTAGTTAATCCACCTAATATCTCAGTCCATACAGTGGCGCGATGGCTTGGCGCACTGTACGAGCTGATGTTCGAGACTCTCTTTTGCATCCGTGGTTCGAACCCCGGGTGTTGACGTCTTTTGCCGATCTTTTACAGCAAGTGCCTACACGGGGAGCTGTAAGTATTAGTTAATCCACCTAATATCTCAGTCCATACAGTGGCGCGATGGCTTGGCGCACTGTACGAGCTGATGTTCGAGACTCTCTTTTGCATCCGTGGTTCGAACCCCGGGTGATGACGTCTTTTGCCGATCTTTTACAGCAAGTGCCTACACGGGGAGCTGTAAGTATTAGTTAATCCACCTAATATCTCAGTCCATACAGTGGCGCGATGGCTTGGCGCACTGTACGAGCTGATGTTCGAGACTCTCTTTTGCATCCGTGGTTCGAACCCCGGGTGTTGACGTCTTTTGCCGATCTTTTACAGCAAGTGCCTACACGGGGAGCTGTAAGTATTAGTTAATCCACCTAATATCTCAGTCCATACAGTGGCGCGATGGCTTGGCGCACTGTACGAGCTGATGTTCGAGACTCTCTTTTGCATCCGTGGTTCGAACCCCGGGTGTTGACGTCTTTTGCCGATCTTTTACAGCAAGTGCCTACACGGGGAGCTGTAAGTATTAGTTAATCCACCTAATATCTCAGTCCATACAGTGGCGCGATGGCTTGGCGCACTGTACGAGCTGATGTTCGAGACTCTCTTTTGCATCCGTGGTTCGAACCCCGGGTGATGACGTCTTTTGCCGATCTTTTACAGCAAGTGCCTACACGGGGAGCTGTAAGTATTAGTTAATCCACCTAATATCTCAGTCCATACAGTGGCGCGATGGCTTGGCGCACTGTACGAGCTGATGTTCGAGACTCTCTTTTGCATCCGTGGTTCGAACCCCGGGTGATGACGTCTTTTGCCGATCTTTTACAGCAAGTGCCTACACGGGGAGCTGTAAGTATTAGTTAATCCACCTAATATCTCAGTCCATACAGTGGCGCGATGGCTTGGCGCACTGTACGAGCTGATGTTCGAGACTCTCTTTTGCATCCGTGGTTCGAACCCCGGGTGTTGACGTCTTTTGCCGATCTTTTACAGCAAGTGCCTACACGGGGAGCTGTAAGTATTAGTTAATCCACCTAATATCTCAGTCCATACAGTGGCGCGATGGCTTGGCGCACTGTACGAGCTGATGTTCGAGACTCTCTTTTGCATCCGTGGTTCGAACCCCGGGTGTTGACGTCTTTTGCCGATCTTTTACAGCAAGTGCCTACACGGGGAGCTGTAAGTATTAGTTAATCCACCTAATATCTCAGTCCATACAGTGGCGCGATGGCTTGGCGCACTGTACGAGCTGATGTTCGAGACTCTCTTTTGCATCCGTGGTTCGAACCCCGGGTGTTGACGTCTTTTGCCGATCTTTTACAGCAAGTGGGACGATATCCTGAGAGAAAATGACACTAATACTGCATATAATATATTTTATGACTGTATAAACACAACATATAGTAACTGTTTTCCATACCTCAATATCAAAACTAAAAATCGCAAAAAGAAACATCCTTGGATTACAAAAGGTATTTTGACTTCTATTAAAAAGAAAAATAGGCTTTTCAAAAATTACATTCAAAATCCAACGCCTATTAATAAGATGTCTTATACAACTTACCGTAACAAGCTTAATCTAATTATTAGATTCTCCAAAAGATTACATTACAACAATAAATTTTACGATACTAGAAATAATCCGAGGGGCACCTGGAATACTATAAATGAAATTCTTCATAATGACCGTAAGCAATCAACGTATCCTGCTGCCTTCAGACACGAGGATCGCGATATTAACAATGAAAATGATATCGCAAATACCTTCAATGACTTCTTTGTCAACCTTGGCCCATCATTAGCTAATAAGATCAACTATAAAGGATCACATAACGACTTTATGAGTGACAATATAAACAGTCACTCTATTTTTACCTATCCTGTGTATGAGGAAGAACTTAAAAAAATCGCTATTTCATGTCTAAAACCCAATAAAGCAGCAGGATATGATGATTTCAAGCCCGGAATTATTAAGCATATTATCCCTTTTATTACAAAACCACTGGCCCATATTTGCAATTTGTCTTTTCAAACTGGCACGTTTCCAGATAAATTAAAAGTTTCAAAAGTTATACCGGTGTATAAAAAGGGTGACAAAGATAACTACGAAAATTACCGGCCTATATCATTGTTGTCGTGCTTTTCTAAAATAATTGAAAGGCTTATGTTTAATCGTATTTTTAATTTTCTTAACAAGCATGATATTCTATGTAATCAGCAGTATGGTTTTAGAGCAGATCACTCTACTGAACTTGCATTGGCAGATGCTATTGACAAACTATCCAGCAGCTTAGAAAACAATAAAACTTGCATTGGTGTATTTCTAGACCTTTCAAAGGCTTTCGACACTATTGATCATGTGATCTTAATGAGTAAATTGCACCACTACGGTATTAGAGGAACAACACTGAATTGGATAGACAGTTATATTACAAATCGTTATCAATATACCTCTTACAAAAGCTCTACTTCTCGTATTGCAGAAATTCAATGCGGTGTCCCACAGGGTTCAATTTTAGGCCCATTGCTGTTCATTTTATATGTCAATGACATCTGCCAAATTTCTAAATTTGCAAACATTACATTATTTGCTGATGATACAAGTATTTTCTTCGATTCAGATATAAATGCAAATTCATTCCATATTCAAATTTCTAATGAACTAAGTAAATTTAATAACTGGTTTTCTGCCAATAAACTATCACTTAATATTGGCAAAACTAATTATATTGCGTTTAATACTTCCAGAAATTTTAGCTGGGATAAAGATATCACCATGGGTGGTATAATTCTAAAACAAGTTTATACTACTAAGTTTTTAGGTGTATATATTGATAATAAGCTTTCGTGGCATGAGCACATTTCTACAGTATGCAGGAAAGCAGCGAAAAGCGTTGGGATTTTATCAAAGTTGAAATTTCTCCTACCAGAGCGCATATTAAAGACTCTCTACCAAACTTTGGTCGTTCCACACATCTCATATTGTTCAATTATCTGGTCTGGCACGCCAGAAACCAATCTTTATCCTCTTATTATTCTCCAAAAGAAAGCCATGCGACACATTTCACGTGTTGCACCTCGTGAACACACAAATCAACTTTTCAAGAATCTCAACTTATTAAAAGTTACCGACATTTTTCGTGTAAATCTTGCCACGTTTGCATATAAGGCATAGAATGGTTTATTGCCAAACACATTTCATGATATTTTAACTAGTAACAGTGTGATACATCACCACAACACACGGAATGCTGATAATGCACATTACTTTTCTTATAAAACATCGATTGGGAGGCTTCGACTTAGAAATCGTGCAATAAAGACATGGAATTCCATAACAGAGAGCTTCAAAACCAAAGTATCCAGTAAAATATTCAAAAAGCATCTGACCAAAGACGTTATATCCAGTTATTAATAAGTCATACATTCATTTGCACGATAACAAATTATTATCGTAAATATTATCACCATATATAGTATTCATTGATTGTCGAATTATTCTATTTTGTATTGTTATGTAAATACTTTTCTTCTTTTCTTTATACAGGGAGTCTTCTACTTTGTTAAGCTGTTGTACGCTTTTTGGAAGACTTCCTTCACACTGTAAATTTACACGTGAAAAACAAATAAATAAATATTTGTCGTCTTTTGCCGATCTTTTACAGCAAGAGCTGTAAGTATTAGTTAATCCACCTATTATCTCAGTCCATACAGTGGCGCGATGGCTTGGCGCACTGTACGAGCTGATGTTCGAGACTCTCTTTTGCATCCGTGGTTCGAACCCCGGGTGATGACGTCTTTTGCCGATCTTTTACAGCAAGTGCCTACACGGGGAGCTGTAAGTATTAGTTAATCCACCTAATATCTCAGTCCATACAGTGGCGCGATGGCTTGGCGCACTGTACGAGCTGATGTTCGAGACTCTCTTTTGCATCCGTGGTTCGAACCCCGGGTGTTGACGTCTTTTGCCGATCTTTTACAGCAAGTGCCTACACGGGGAGCTGTAAGTATTAGTTAATCCACCTAATATCTCAGTCCATACAGTGGCGCGATGGCTTGGCGCACTGTACGAGCTGATGTTCGAGACTCTCTTTTGCATCCGTGGTTCGAACCCCGGGTGATGACGTCTTTTGCCGATCTTTTACAGCAAGTGCCTACACGGGGAGCTGTAAGTATTAGTTAATCCACCTAATATCTCAGTCCATACAGTGGCGCGATGGCTTGGCGCACTGTACGAGCTGATGTTCGAGACTCTCTTTTGCATCCGTGGTTCGAACCCCGGGTGATGACGTCTTTTGCCGATCTTTTACAGCAAGTGCCTACACGGGGAGCTGTAAGTATTAGTTAATCCACCTAATATCTCAGTCCATACAGTGGCGCGATGGCTTGGCGCACTGTACGAGCTGATGTTCGAGACTCTCTTTTGCATCCGTGGTTCGAACCCCGGGTGATGACGTCTTTTGCCGATCTTTTACAGCAAGTGCCTACACGGGGAGCTGTAAGTATTAGTTAATCCACCTAATATCTCAGTCCATACAGTGGCGCGATGGCTTGGCGCACTGTACGAGCTGATGTTCGAGACTCTCTTTTGCATCCGTGGTTCGAACCCCGGGTGTTGACGTCTTTTGCCGATCTTTTACAGCAAGTGCCTACACGGGGAGCTGTAAGTATTAGTTAATCCACCTAATATCTCAGTCCATACAGTGGCGCGATGGCTTGGCGCACTGCACGAGCTGATGTTCGAGACTCTCTTTTGCATCCGTGGTTCGAACCCCGGGTGATGACGTCTTTTGCCGATCTTTTACAGCAAGTGCCTACACGGGGAGCTGTAAGTATTAGTTAATCCACCTAATATCTCAGTCCATACAGTGGCGCGATGGCTTGGCGCACTGTACGAGCTGATGTTCGAGACTCTCTTTTGCATCCGTGGTTCGAACCCCGGGTGTTGACGTCTTTTGCCGATCTTTTACAGCAAGTGCCTACACGGGGAGCTGTAAGTATTAGTTAATCCACCTAATATCTCAGTCCATACAGTGGCGCGATGGCTTGGCGCACTGTACGAGCTGATGTTCGAGACTCTCTTTTGCATCCGTGGTTCGAACCCCGGATGTTGACGTCTTTTGCCGATCTTTTACAGCAAGTGCCTACACGGGGAGCTGTAAGTATTAGTTAATCCACCTAATATCTCAGTCCATACAGTGGCGCGATGGCTTGGCGCACTGTACGAGCTGATGTTCGAGACTCTCTTTTGCATCCGTGGTTCGAACCCCGGGTGATGACGTCTTTTGCCGATCTTTTACAGCAAGTGCCTACACGGGGAGCTGTAAGTATTAGTTAATCCACCTAATATCTCAGTCCATACAGTGGCGCGATGGCTTGGCGCACTGCACGAGCTGATGTTCGAGACTCTCTTTTGCATCCGTGGTTCGAACCCCGGGTGATGACGTCTTTTGCCGATCTTTTACAGCAAGTGCCTACACGGGGAGCTGTAAGTATTAGTTAATCCACCTAATATCTCAGTCCATACAGTGGCGCGATGGCTTGGCGCACTGCACGAGCTGATGTTCGAGACTCTCTTTTGCATCCGTGGTTCGAACCCCGGGTGATGACGTCTTTTGCCGATCTTTTACAGCAAGTGCCTACACGGGGAGCTGTAAGTATTAGTTAATCCACCTAATATCTCAGTCCATACAGTGGCGCGATGGCTTGGCGCACTGCACGAGCTGATGTTCGAGACTCTCTTTTGCATCCGTGGTTCGAACCCCGGGTGTTGACGTCTTTTGCCGATCTTTTACAGCAAGTGCCTACACGGGGAGCTGTAAGTATTAGTTAATCCACCTAATATCTCAGTCCATACAGTGGCGCGATGGCTTGGCGCACTGTACGAGCTGATGTTCGAGACTCTCTTTTGCATCCGTGGTTCGAACCCCGGATGTTGACGTCTTTTGCCGATCTTTTACAGCAAGTGCCTACACGGGGAGCTGTAAGTATTAGTTAATCCACCTAATATCTCAGTCCATACAGTGGCGCGATGGCTTGGCGCACTGTACGAGCTGATGTTCGAGACTCTCTTTTGCATCCGTGGTTCGAACCCCGGGTGATGACGTCTTTTGCCGATCTTTTACAGCAAGTGCCTACACGGGGAGCTGTAAGTATTAGTTAATCCACCTAATATCTCAGTCCATACAGTGGCGCGATGGCTTGGCGCACTGTACGAGCTGATGTTCGAGACTCTCTTTTGCATCCGTGGTTCGAACCCCGGGTGATGACGTCTTTTGCCGATCTTTTACAGCAAGTGCCTACACGGGGAGCTGTAAGTATTAGTTAATCCACCTAATATCTCAGTCCATACAGTGGCGCGATGGCTTGGCGCACTGTACGAGCTGATGTTCGAGACTCTCTTTTGCATCCGTGGTTCGAACCCCGGGTGATGACGTCTTTTGCCGATCTTTTACAGCAAGTGCCTACACGGGGAGCTGTAAGTATTAGTTAATCCACCTAATATCTCAGTCCATACAGTGGCGCGATGGCTTGGCGCACTGTACGAGCTGATGTTCGAGACTTTCTTTTGCATCCGTGGTTCGAACCCCGGGTGATGACGTCTTTTGCCGATCTTTTACAGCAAGTGCCTACACGGGGAGCTGTAAGTATTAGTTAATCCACCTAATATCTCAGTCCATACAGTGGCGCGATGGCTTGGCGCACTGTACGAGCTGATGTTCGAGACTCTCTTTTGCATCCGTGGTTCGAACCCCGGGTGATGACGTCTTTTGCCGATCTTTTACAGCAAGTGCCTACACTGGGAGCTGTAAGTATTAGTTAATCCACCTAATATCTCAGTCCATACAGTGGCGCGATGGCTTGGCGCACTGTACGAGCTGATGTTCGAGACTCTCTTTTGCATCCGTGGTTCGAACCCCGGGTGATGACGTCTTTTGCCGATCTTTTACAGCAAGTGCCTACACGGGGAGCTGTAAGTATTAGTTAATCCACCTAATATCTCAGTCCATACAGTGGCGCGATGGCTTGGCGCACTGTACGAGCTGATGTTCGAGACTCTCTTTTGCATCCGTGGTTCGAACCCCGGGTGATGACGTCTTTTGCCGATCTTTTACAGCAAGTGCCTACACGGGGAGCTGTAAGTATTAGTTAATCCACCTAATATCTCAGTCCATACAGTGGCGCGATGGCTTGGCGCACTGTACGAGCTGATGTTCGAGACTCTCTTTTGCATCCGTGGTTCGAACCCCGGGTGATGACGTCTTTTGCCGATCTTTTACAGCAAGTGCCTACACGGGGAGCTGTAAGTATTAGTTAATCCACCTAATATCTCAGTCCATACAGTGGCGCGATGGCTTGGCGCACTGCACGAGCTGATGTTCGAGACTCTCTTTTGCATCCGTGGTTCGAACCCCGGGTGTTGACGTCTTTTGCCGATCTTTTACAGCAAGTGCCTACACGGGGAGCTGTAAGTATTAGTTAATCCACCTAATATCTCAGTCCATACAGTGGCGCGATGGCTTGGCGCACTGCACGAGCTGATGTTCGAGACTCTCTTTTGCATCCGTGGTTCGAACCCCGGGTGATGACGTCTTTTGCCGATCTTTTACAGCAAGTGCCTACACGGGGAGCTGTAAGTATTAGTTAATCCACCTAATATCTCAGTCCATACAGTGGCGCGATGGCTTGGCGCACTGCACGAGCTGATGTTCGAGACTCTCTTTTGCATCCGTGGTTCGAACCCCGGGTGATGACGTCTTTTGCCGATCTTTTACAGCAAGTGCCTACACGGGGAGCTGTAAGTATTAGTTAATCCACCTAATATCTCAGTCCATACAGTGGCGCGATGGCTTGGCGCACTGCACGAGCTGATGTTCGAGACTCTCTTTTGCATCCGTGGTTCGAACCCCGGGTGATGACGTCTTTTGCCGATCTTTTACAGCAAGTGCCTACACGGGGAGCTGTAAGTATTAGTTAATCCACCTAATATCTCAGTCCATACAGTGGCGCGATGGCTTGGCGCACTGTACGAGCTGATGTTCGAGACTCTCTTTTGCATCCGTGGTTCGAACCCCGGGTGATGACGTCTTTTGCCGATCTTTTACAGCAAGTGCCTACACGGGGAGCTGTAAGTATTAGTTAATCCACCTAATATCTCAGTCCATACAGTGGCGCGATGGCTTGGCGCACTGTACGAGCTGATGTTCGAGACTCTCTTTTGCATCCGTGGTTCGAACCCCGGGTGATGACGTCTTTTGCCGATCTTTTACAGCAAGTGCCTACACGGGGAGCTGTAAGTATTAGTTAATCCACCTAATATCTCAGTCCATACAGTGGCGCGATGGCTTGGCGCACTGTACGAGCTGATGTTCGAGACTCTCTTTTGCATCCGTGGTTCGAACCCCGGGTGATGACGTCTTTTGCCGATCTTTTACAGCAAGTGCCTACACGGGAAGCTGTAAGTATTAGTTAATCCACCTAATATCTCAGTCCATACAGTGGCGCGATGGCTTGGCGCACTGTACGAGCTGATGTTCGAGACTCTCTTTTGCATCCGTGGTTCGAACCCCGGGTGATGACGTCTTTTGCCGATCTTTTACAGCAAGTGCCTACACGGGGAGCTGTAAGTATTAGTTAATCCACCTAATATCTCAGTCCATACAGTGGCGCGATGGCTTGGCGCACTGTACGAGCTGATGTTCGAGACTCTCTTTTGCATCCGTGGTTCGAACCCCGGGTGATGACGTCTTTTGCCGATCTTTTACAGCAAGTGCCTACACGGGGAGCTGTAAGTATTAGTTAATCCACCTAATATCTCAGTCCATACAGTGGCGCGATGGCTTGGCGCACTGTACGAGCTGATGTTCGAGACTCTCTTTTGCATCCGTGGTTCGAACCCCGGGTGATGACGTCTTTTGCCGATCTTTTACAGCAAGTGCCTACACGGGGAGCTGTAAGTATTAGTTAATCCACCTAATATCTCAGTCCATACAGTGGCGCGATGGCTTGGCGCACTGTACGAGCTGATGTTCGAGACTCTCTTTTGCATCCGTGGTTCGAACCCCGGGTGTTGACGTCTTTTGCCGATCTTTTACAGCAAGTGCCTACACGGGGAGCTGTAAGTATTAGTTAATCCACCTAATATCTCAGTCCATACAGTGGCGCGATGCCTTGGCGCACTGCACGAGCTGATGTTCGAGACTCTCTTTTGCATCCGTGGTTCGAACCCCGGGTGATGACGTCTTTTGCCGATCTTTTACAGCAAGTGCCTACACGGGGAGCTGTAAGTATTAGTTAATCCACCTAATATCTCAGTCCATACAGTGGCGCGATGGCTTGGCGCACTGCACGAGCTGATGTTCGAGACTCTCTTTTGCATCCGTGGTTCGAACCCCGGGTGATGACGTCTTTTGCCGATCTTTTACAGCAAGTGCCTACACGGGGAGCTGTAAGTATTAGTTAATCCACCTAATATCTCAGTCCATACAGTGGCGCGATGGCTTGGCGCACTGTACGAGCTGACGTTCGAGACTCTCTTTTGCATCCGTGGTTCGAACCCCGGGTGATGACGTCTTTTGCCGATCTTTTACAGCAAGTGCCTACACGGGGAGCTGTAAGTATTAGTTAATCCACCTAATATCTCAGTCCATACAGTGGCGCGATGGCTTAACGCACTGTACGAGCTGACGTTCGAGACTCTCTTTTGCATCCGTGGTTCGAACCCCGGGTGTTGACGTCTTTTGCCGATCTTTTACAGCAAGTGCCTACACGGGGAGCTGTAAGTATTAGTTAATCCACCTAATATCTCAGTCCATACAGTGGCGCGATGGCTTGGCGCACTGCACGAGCTGATGTTCGAGACTCTCTTTTGCATCCGTGGTTCGAACCCCGGGTGTTGACGTCTTTTGCCGATCTTTTACAGCAAGTGCCTACACGGGGAGCTGTAAGTATTAGTTAATCCACCTAATATCTCAGTCCATACAGTGGCGCGATGGCTTGGCGCACTGCACGAGCTGATGTTCGAGACTCTCTTTTGCATCCGTGGTTCGAACCCCGGGTGTTGACGTCTTTTGCCGATCTTTTACAGCAAGTGCCTACACGGGGAGCTGTAAGTATTAGTTAATCCACCTAATATCTCAGTCCATACAGTGGCGCGATGGCTTGGCGCACTGTACGAGCTGATGTTCGAGACTCTCTTTTGCATCCGTGGTTCGAACCCCGGGTGATGACGTCTTTTGCCGATCTTTTACAGCAAGTGCCTACACGGGGAGCTGTAAGTATTAGTTAATCCACCTAATATCTCAGTCCATACAGTGGCGCGATGGCTTGGCGCACTGCACGAGCTGATGTTCGAGACTCTCTTTTGCATCCGTGGTTCGAACCCCGGGTGTTGACGTCTTTTGCCGATCTTTTACAGCAAGTGCCTACACGGGGAGCTGTAAGTATTAGTTAATCCACCTAATATCTCAGTCCATACAGTGGCGCGATGGCTTGGCGCACTGTACGAGCTGATGTTCGAGACTCTCTTTTGCATCCGTGGTTCGAACTCCGGGTGTTGACGTCTTTTGCCGATCTTTTACAGCAAGTGCCTACACGGGGAGCTGTAAGTATTAGTTAATCCACCTAATATCTCAGTCCATACAGTGGCGCGATGGCTTGGCGCACTGTACGAGCTGATGTTCGAGACTCTCTTTTGCATCCGTGGTTCGAACCCCGGGTGATGACGTCTTTTGCCGATCTTTTACAGCAAGTGCCTACACGGGGAGCTGTAAGTATTAGTTAATCCACCTAATATCTCAGTCCATACAGTGGCGCGATGGCTTGGCGCACTGTACGAGCTGATGTTCGAGAATCTCTTTTGCATCCGTGGTTCGAACCCCGGGTGTTGACGTCTTTTGCCGATCTTTTACAGCAAGTGCCTACACGGGGAGCTGTAAGTATTAGTTAATCCACCTAATATCTCAGTCCATACAGTGGCGCGATGGCTTGGCGCACTGTACGAGCTGATGTTCGAGACTCTCTTTTGCATCCGTGGTTCGAACCCCGGGTGATGACGTCTTTTGCCGATCTTTTACAGCAAGTGCCTACACGGGGAGCTGTAAGTATTAGTTAATCCACCTAATATCTCAGTCCATACAGTGGCGCGATGGCTTGGCGCACTGTACGAGCTGATGTTCGAGACTCTCTTTTGCATCCGTGGTTCGAACCCCGGGTGATGACGTCTTTTGCCGATCTTTTACAGCAAGTGCCTACACGGGGAGCTGTAAGTATTAGTTAATCCACCTAATATCTCAGTCCATACAGTGGCGCGATGCCTTGGCGCACTGCACGAGCTGATGTTCGAGACTCTCTTTTGCATCCGTGGTTCGAACCCCGGGTGATGACGTCTTTTGCCGATCTTTTACAGCAAGTGCCTACACGGGGAGCTGTAAGTATTAGTTAATCCACCTAATATCTCAGTCCATACAGTGGCGCGATGGCTTGGCGCACTGTACGAGCTGATGTTCGAGACTCTCTTTTGCATCCGTGGTTCGAACCCCGGGTGATGACGTCTTTTGCCGATCTTTTACAGCAAGTGCCTACACGGGGAGCTGTAAGTATTAGTTAATCCACCTAATATCTCAGTCCATACAGTGGCGCGATGGCTTGGCGCACTGTACGAGCTGATGTTCGAGACTCTCTTTTGCATCCGTGGTTCGAACCCCGGGTGATGACGTCTTTTGCCGATCTTTTACAGCAAGTGCCTACACGGGGAGCTGTAAGTATTAGTTAATCCACCTAATATCTCAGTCCATACAGTGGCGCGATGGCTTGGCGCACTGTACGAGCTGATGTTCGAGACTCTCTTTTGCATCCGTGGTTCGAACCCCGGGTGATGACGTCTTTTGCCGATCTTTTACAGCAAGTGCCTACACGGGGAGCTGTAAGTATTAGTTAATCCACCTAATATCTCAGTCCATACAGTGGCGCGATGGCTTGGCGCACTGTACGAGCTGATGTTCGAGACTCTCTTTTGCATCCGTGGTTCGAACCCCGGGTGATGACGTCTTTTGCCGATCTTTTACAGCAAGTGCCTACACGGGGAGCTGTAAGTATTAGTTAATCCACCTAATATCTCAGTCCATACAGTGGCGCGATGCCTTGGCGCACTGCACGAGCTGATGTTCGAGACTCTCTTTTGCATCCGTGGTTCGAACCCCGGGTGATGACGTCTTTTGCCGATCTTTTACAGCAAGTGCCTACACGGGGAGCTGTAAGTATTAGTTAATCCACCTAATATCTCAGTCCATACAGTGGCGCGATGGCTTGGCGCACTGTACGAGCTGATGTTCGAGACTCTCTTTTGCATCCGTGGTTCGAACCCCGGGTGATGACGTCTTTTGCCGATCTTTTACAGCAAGTGCCTACACGGGGAGCTGTAAGTATTAGTTAATCCACCTAATATCTCAGTCCATACAGTGGCGCGATGGCTTGGCGCACTGTACGAGCTGATGTTCGAGACTCTCTTTTGCATCCGTGGTTCGAACCCCGGGTGATGACGTCTTTTGCCGATCTTTTACAGCAAGTGCCTACACGGGGAGCTGTAAGTATTAGTTAATCCACCTAATATCTCAGTCCATACAGTGGCGCGATGGCTTGGCGCACTGCACGAGCTGATGTTCGAGACTCTCTTTTGCATCCGTGGTTCGAACCCCGGGTGATGACGTCTTTTGCCGATCTTTTACAGCAAGTGCCTACACGGGGAGCTGTAAGTATTAGTTAATCCACCTAATATCTCAGTCCATACAGTGGCGCGATGGCTTGGCGCACTGCACGAGCTGATGTTCGAGACTCTCTTTTGCATCCGTGGTTCGAACCCCGGGTGATGACGTCTTTTGCCGATCTTTTACAGCAAGTGCCTACACGGGGAGCTGTAAGTATTAGTTAATCCACCTAATATCTCAGTCCATACAGTGGCGCGATGGCTTGGCGCACTGCACGAGCTGATGTTCGAGACTCTCTTTTGCATCCGTGGTTCGAACCCCGGGTGATGACGTCTTTTGCCGATCTTTTACAGCAAGTGCCTACACGGGGAGCTGTAAGTATTAGTTAATCCACCTAATATCTCAGTCCATACAGTGGCGCGATGGCTTGGCGCACTGTACGAGCTGATGTTCGAGACTCTCTTTTGCATCCGTGGTTCGAACCCCGGGTGATGACGTCTTTTGCCGATCTTTTACAGCAAGTGCCTACACGGGGAGCTGTAAGTATTAGTTAATCCACCTAATATCTCAGTCCATACAGTGGCGCGATGGCTTGGCGCACTGTACGAGCTGATGTTCGAGACTCTCTTTTGCATCCGTGGTTCGAACCCCGGGTGATGACGTCTTTTGCCGATCTTTTACAGCAAGTGCCTACACGGGGAGCTGTAAGTATTAGTTAATCCACCTAATATCTCAGTCCATACAGTGGCGCGATGGCTTGGCGCACTGTACGAGCTGATGTTCGAGACTCTCTTTTGCATCCGTGGTTCGAACCCCGGGTGATGACGTCTTTTGCCGATCTTTTACAGCAAGTGCCTACACGGGGAGCTGTAAGTATTAGTTAATCCACCTAATATCTCAGTCCATACAGTGGCGCGATGGCTTGGCGCACTGTACGAGCTGATGTTCGAGACTCTCTTTTGCATCCGTGGTTCGAACCCCGGGTGATGACGTCTTTTGCCGATCTTTTACAGCAAGTGCCTACACGGGGAGCTGTAAGTATTAGTTAATCCACCTAATATCTCAGTCCATACAGTGGCGCGATGGCTTGGCGCACTGTACGAGCTGATGTTCGAGACTCTCTTTTGCATCCGTGGTTCGAACCCCGGGTGATGACGTCTTTTGCCGATCTTTTACAGCAAGTGCCTACACGGGGAGCTGTAAGTATTAGTTAATCCACCTAATATCTCAGTCCATACAGTGGCGCGATGGCTTGGCGCACTGTACGAGCTGATGTTCGAGACTCTCTTTTGCATCCGTGGTTCGAACCCCGGGTGATGACGTCTTTTGCCGATCTTTTACAGCAAGTGCCTACACGGGGAGCTGTAAGTATTAGTTAATCCACCTAATATCTCAGTCCATACAGTGGCGCGATGGCTTGGCGCACTGTACGAGCTGATGTTCGAGACTCTCTTTTGCATCCGTGGTTCGAACCCCGGGTGATGACGTCTTTTGCCGATCTTTTACAGCAAGTGCCTACACGGGGAGCTGTAAGTATTAGTTAATCCACCTAATATCTCAGTCCATACAGTGGCGCGATGGCTTGGCGCACTGTACGAGCTGATGTTCGAGACTCTCTTTTGCATCCGTGGTTCGAACCCCGGGTGATGACGTCTTTTGCCGATCTTTTACAGCAAGTGCCTACACGGGGAGCTGTAAGTATTAGTTAATCCACCTAATATCTCAGTCCATACAGTGGCGCGATGGCTTGGCGCACTGTACGAGCTGATGTTCGAGACTCTCTTTTGCATCCGTGGTTCGAACCCCGGGTGATGACGTCTTTTGCCGATCTTTTACAGCAAGTGCCTACACGGGGAGCTGTAAGTATTAGTTAATCCACCTAATATCTCAGTCCATACAGTGGCGCGATGGCTTGGCGCACTGTACGAGCTGATGTTCGAGACTCTCTTTTGCATCCGTGGTTCGAACCCCGGGTGATGACGTCTTTTGCCGATCTTTTACAGCAAGTGCCTACACGGGGAGCTGTAAGTATTAGTTAATCCACCTAATATCTCAGTCCATACAGTGGCGCGATGGCTTGGCGCACTGTACGAGCTGATGTTCGAGACTCTCTTTTGCATCCGTGGTTCGAACCCCGGGTGTTGACGTCTTTTGCCGATCTTTTACAGCAAGTGCCTACACGGGGAGCTGTAAGTATTAGTTAATCCACCTAATATCTCAGTCCATACAGTGGCGCGATGGCTTGGCGCACTGTACGAGCTGATGTTCGAGACTCTCTTTTGCATCCGTGGTTCGAACCCCGGGTGATGACGTCTTTTGCCGATCTTTTACAGCAAGTGCCTACACGGGGAGCTGTAAGTATTAGTTAATCCAATTAATATCTCAGTCCATACAGTGGCGCGATGGCTTGGCGCACTGTACGAGCTGATGTTCGAGACTCTCTTTTGCATCCGTGGTTCGAACCCCGGGTGATGACGTCTTTTGCCGATCTTTTACAGCAAGTGCCTACACGGGGAGCTGTAAGTATTAGTTAATCCACCTAATATCTCAGTCCATACAGTGGCGCGATGGCTTGGCGCACTGTACGAGCTGATGTTCGAGACTCTCTTTTGCATCCGTGGTTCGAACCCCGGGTGATGACGTCTTTTGCCGATCTTTTACAGCAAGTGCCTACACGGGGAGCTGTAAGTATTAGTTAATCCACCTAATATCTCAGTCCATACAGTGGCGCGATGGCTTGGCGCACTGTACGAGCTGATGTTCGAGACTCTCTTTTGCATCCGTGGTTCGAACCCCGGGTGATGACGTCTTTTGCCGATCTTTTACAGCAAGTGCCTACACGGGGAGCTGTAAGTATTAGTTAATCCACCTAATATCTCAGTCCATACAGTGGCGCGATGGCTTGGCGCACTGTACGAGCTGATGTTCGAGACTCTCTTTTGCATCCGTGGTTCGAACCCCGGGTGATGACGTCTTTTGCCGATCTTTTACAGCAAGTGCCTACACGGGGAGCTGTAAGTATTAGTTAATCCACCTAATATCTCAGTCCATACAGTGGCGCGATGGCTTGGCGCACTGTACGAGCTGATGTTCGAGACTCTCTTTTGCATCCGTGGTTCGAACCCCGGGTGATGACGTCTTTTGCCGATCTTTTACAGCAAGTGCCTACACGGGGAGCTGTAAGTATTAGTTAATCCACCTAATATCTCAGTCCATACAGTGGCGCGATGGCTTGGCGCACTGTACGAGCTGATGTTCGAGACTCTCTTTTGCATCCGTGGTTCGAACCCCGGGTGTTGACGTCTTTTGCCGATCTTTTACAGCAAGTGCCTACACGGGGAGCTGTAAGTATTAGTTAATCCACCTAATATCTCAGTCCATACAGTGGCGCGATGGCTTGGCGCACTGTACGAGCTGATGTTCGAGACTCTCTTTTGCATCCGTGGTTCGAACCCCGGGTGATGACGTCTTTTGCCGATCTTTTACAGCAAGTGCCTACACGGGGAGCTGTAAGTATTAGTTAATCCAATTAATATCTCAGTCCATACAGTGGCGCGATGGCTTGGCGCACTGTACGAGCTGATGTTCGAGACTCTCTTTTGCATCCGTGGTTCGAACCCCGGGTGATGACGCCTTTTGCCGATCTTTTACAGCAAGTGCCTACACGGGGAGCTGTAAGTATTAGTTAATCCACCTAATATCTCAGTCCATACAGTGGCGCGATGGCTTGGCGCACTGTACGAGCTGATGTTCGAGACTCTCTTTTGCATCCGTGGTTCGAACCCCGGGTGATGACGTCTTTTGCCGATCTTTTACAGCAAGTGCCTACACGGGGAGCTGTAAGTATTAGTTAATCCACCTAATATCTCAGTCCATACAGTGGCGCGATGGCTTGGCGCACTGTACGAGCTGATGTTCGAGACTCTCTTTTGCATCCGTGGTTCGAACCCCGGGTGATGACGTCTTTTGCCGATCTTTTACAGCAAGTGCCTACACGGGGAGCTGTAAGTATTAGTTAATCCACCTAATATCTCAGTCCATACAGTGGCGCGATGGCTTGGCGCACTGTACGAGCTGATGTTCGAGACTCTCTTTTGCATCCGTGGTTCGAACCCCGGGTGATGACGTCTTTTGCCGATCTTTTACAGCAAGTGCCTACACGGGGAGCTGTAAGTATTAGTTAATCCACCTAATATCTCAGTCCATACAGTGGCGCGATGGCTTGGCGCACTGTACGAGCTGATGTTCGAGACTCTCTTTTGCATCCGTGGTTCGAACCCCGGGTGATGACGTCTTTTGCCGATCTTTTACAGCAAGTGCCTACACGGGGAGCTGTAAGTATTAGTTAATCCACCTAATATCTCAGTCCATACAGTGGCGCGATGGCTTGGCGCACTGTACGAGCTGATGTTCGAGACTCTCTTTTGCATCCGTGGTTCGAACCCCGGGTGTTGACGTCTTTTGCCGATCTTTTACAGCAAGTGCCTACACGGGGAGCTGTAAGTATTAGTTAATCCACCTAATATCTCAGTCCATACAGTGGCGCGATGGCTTGGCGCACTGTACGAGCTGATGTTCGAGACTCTCTTTTGCATCCGTGGTTCGAACCCCGGGTGATGACGTCTTTTGCCGATCTTTTACAGCAAGTGCCTACACGGGGAGCTGTAAGTATTAGTTAATCCACCTAATATCTCAGTCCATACAGTGGCGCGATGGCTTGGCGCACTGTACGAGCTGATGTTCGAGACTCTCTTTTGCATCCGTGGTTCGAACCCCGGGTGATGACGTCTTTTGCCGATCTTTTACAGCAAGTGCCTACACGGGGAGCTGTAAGTATTAGTTAATCCACCTAATATCTCAGTCCATACAGTGGCGCGATGGCTTGGCGCACTGTACGAGCTGATGTTCGAGACTCTCTTTTGCATCCGTGGTTCGAACCCCGGGTGATGACGTCTTTTGCCGATCTTTTACAGCAAGTGCCTACACGGGGAGCTGTAAGTATTAGTTAATCCACTTAATATCTCAGTCCATACAGTGGCGCGATGGCTTGGCGCACTGTACGAGCTGATGTTCGAGACTCTCTTTTGCATCCGTGGTTCGAACCCCGGGTGATGACGTCTTTTGCCGATCTTTTACAGCAAGTGCCTACACGGGGAGCTGTAAGTATTAGTTAATCCACCTAATATCTCAGTCCATACAGTGGCGCGATGGCTTGGCGCACTGTACGAGCTGATGTTCGAGACTC
The DNA here is from genome assembly GCF_037975245.1 of Apostichopus japonicus. NCBI lineage: Eukaryota > Metazoa > Echinodermata > Holothuroidea > Aspidochirotida > Stichopodidae > Apostichopus > Apostichopus japonicus. The sequence continues at coordinate 16,957,583 of NC_092572.1, forward strand.
TCTTTTGCATCCGTGGTTCGAACCCCGGGTGATGACGTCTTTTGCCGATCTTTTACAGCAAGTGCCTACACGGGGAGCTGTAAGTATTAGTTAATCCACCTAATATCTCAGTCCATACAGTGGCGCGATGGCTTGGCGCACTGTACGAGCTGATGTTCGAGACTCTCTTTTGCATCCGTGGTTCGAACCCCGGGTGATGACGTCTTTTGCCGATCTTTTACAGCAAGTGCCTACACGGGGAGCTGTAAGTATTAGTTAATCCACCTAATATCTCAGTCCATACAGTGGCGCGATGGCTTGGCGCACTGTACGAGCTGATGTTCGAGACTCTCTTTTGCATCCGTGGTTCGAACCCCGGGTGATGACGTCTTTTGCCGATCTTTTACAGCAAGTGCCTACACGGGGAGCTGTAAGTATTAGTTAATCCACCTAATATCTCAGTCCATACAGTGGCGCGATGGCTTGGCGCACTGTACGAGCTGATGTTCGAGACTCTCTTTTGCATCCGTGGTTCGAACCCCGGGTGATGACGTCTTTTGCCGATCTTTTACAGCAAGTGCCTACACGGGGAGCTGTAAGTATTAGTTAATCCACCTAATATCTCAGTCCATACAGTGGCGCGATGGCTTGGCGCACTGTACGAGCTGATGTTCGAGACTCTCTTTTGCATCCGTGGTTCGAACCCCGGGTGATGACGTCTTTTGCCGATCTTTTACAGCAAGTGCCTACACGGGGAGCTGTAAGTATTAGTTAATCCACCTAATATCTCAGTCCATACAGTGGCGCGATGGCTTGGCGCACTGTACGAGCTGATGTTCGAGACTCTCTTTTGCATCCGTGGTTCGAACCCCGGGTGTTGACGTCTTTTGCCGATCTTTTACAGCAAGTGCCTACACGGGGAGCTGTAAGTATTAGTTAATCCACCTAATAGCTCAGTCCATACAGTGGCGCGATGGCTTGGCGCACTGTACGAGCTGATGTTCGAGACTCTCTTTTGCATCCGTGGTTCGAACCCCGGGTGTTGACGTCTTTTGCCGATCTTTTACAGCAAGTGCCTACACGGGGAGCTGTAAGTATTAGTTAATCCACCTAATATCTCAGTCCATACAGTGGCGCGATGGCTTGGCGCACTGTACGAGCTGATGTTCGAGACTCTCTTTTGCATCCGTGGTTCGAACCCCGGGTGTTGACGTCTTTTGCCGATCTTTTACAGCAAGTGCCTACACGGGGAGCTGTAAGTATTAGTTAATCCACCTAATATCTCAGTCCATACAGTGGCGCGATGGCTTGGCGCACTGTACGAGCTGATGTTCGAGACTCTCTTTTGCATCCGTGGTTCGAACCCCGGGTGATGACGTCTTTTGCCGATATTTTACAGCAAGTGCCTACACGGGGAGCTGTAAGTATTAGTTAATCCACCTAATATCTCAGTCCATACAGTGGCGCGATGGCTTGGCGCACTGTACGAGCTGATGTTCGAGACTCTCTTTTGCATCCGTGGTTCGAACCCCGGGTGATGACGTCTTTTGCCGATCTTTTACAGCAAGTGCCTACACGGGGAGCTGTAAGTATTAGTTAATACACCTAATATCTCAGTCCATACAGTGCCGCGATGGCTTGGCGCACTGTACGAGCTGATGTTCGAGACTCTCTTTTGCATCCGTGGTTCGAACCCCGGGTGTTGACGTCTTTTGCCGATCTTTTACAGCAAGTGCCTACACGGGGAGCTGTAAGTATTAGTTAATCCACCTAATATCTCAGTCCATACAGTGGCGCGATGGCTTGGCGCACTGTACGAGCTGATGTTCGAGACTCTCTTTTGCATCCGTGGTTCGAACCCCGGGTGATGACGTCTTTTGCCGATCTTTTACAGCAAGTGCCTACACGGGGAGCTGTAAGTATTAGTTAATCCACCTAATATCTCAGTTCATACAGTGGCGCGATGGCTTGGCGCACTGTACGAGCTGATGTTCGAGACTCTCTTTTGCATCCGTGGTTCGAACCCCGGGTGATGACGTCTTTTGCCGATCTTTTACAGCAAGTGCCTACACGGGGAGCTGTAAGTATTAGTTAATCCACCTAATATCTCAGTCCATACAGTGGCGCGATGGCTTGGCGCACTGTACGAGCTGATGTTCGAGACTCTCTTTTGCATCCGTGGTTCGAACCCCGGGTGATGACGTCTTTTGCCGATCTTTTACAGCAAGTGCCTACACGGGGAGCTGTAAGTATTAGTTAATCCACCTAATATCTCAGTCCATACAGTGGCGCGATGGCTTGGCGCACTGTACGAGCTGATGTTCGAGACTCTCTTTTGCATCCGTGGTTCGAACCCCGGGTGATGACGTCTTTTGCCGATCTTTTACAGCAAGTGCCTACACGGGGAGCTGTAAGTATTAGTTAATCCACCTAATATCTCAGTCCATACAGTGGCGCGATGGCTTGGCGCACTGTACGAGCTGATGTTCGAGACTCTCTTTTGCATCCGTGGTTCGAACCCCGGGTGATGACGTCTTTTGCCGATCTTTTACAGCAAGTGCCTACACGGGGAGCTGTAAGTATTAGTTAATCCACCTAATATCTCAGTCCATACAGTGGCGCGATGGCTTGGCGCACTGTACGAGCTGATGTTCGAGACTCTCTTTTGCATCCGTGGTTCGAACCCCGGGTGATGACGTCTTTTGCCGATCTTTTACAGCAAGTGCCTACACGGGGAGCTGTAAGTATTAGTTAATCCACCTAATATCTCAGTCCATACAGTGGCGCGATGGCTTGGCGCACTGTACGAGCTGATGTTCGAGACTCTCTTTTGCATCCGTGGTTCGAACCCCGGGTGATGACGTCTTTTGCCGATCTTTTACAGCAAGTGCCTACACGGGGAGCTGTAAGTATTAGTTAATCCACCTAATATCTCAGTCCATACAGTGGCGCGATGGCTTGGCGCACTGTACGAGCTGATGTTCGAGACTCTCTTTTGCATCCGTGGTTCGAACCCCGGGTGATGACGTCTTTTGCCGATCTTTTACAGCAAGTGCCTACACGGGGAGCTGTAAGTATTAGTTAATCCACCTAATATCTCAGTCCATACAGTGGCGCGATGGCTTGGCGCACTGTACGAGCTGATGTTCGAGACTCTCTTTTGCATCCGTGGTTCGAACCCCGGGTGATGACGTCTTTTGCCGATCTTTTACAGCAAGTGCCTACACGGGGAGCTGTAAGTATTAGTTAATCCACCTAATATCTCAGTCCATACAGTGGCGCGATGGCTTGGCGCACTGTACGAGCTGATGTTCGAGACTCTCTTTTGCATCCGTGGTTCGAACCCCGGGTGATGACGTCTTTTGCCGATCTTTTACAGCAAGTGCCTACACGGGGAGCTGTAAGTATTAGTTAATCCACCTAATATCTCAGTCCATACAGTGGCGCGATGGCTTGGCGCACTGTACGAGCTGATGTTCGAGACTCTCTTTTGCATCCGTGGTTCGAACCCCGGGTGATGACGTCTTTTGCCGATCTTTTACAGCAAGTGCCTACACGGGGAGCTGTAAGTATTAGTTAATCCACCTAATATCTCAGTCCATACAGTGGCGCGATGGCTTGGCGCACTGTACGAGCTGATGTTCGAGACTCTCTTTTGCATCCGTGGTTCGAACCCCGGGTGATGACGTCTTTTGCCGATCTTTTACAGCAAGTGCCTACACGGGGAGCTGTAAGTATTAGTTAATCCACCTAATATCTCAGTCCATACAGTGGCGCGATGGCTTGGCGCACTGTACGAGCTGATGTTCGAGACTCTCTTTTGCATCCGTGGTTCGAACCCCGGGTGATGACGTCTTTTGCCGATCTTTTACAGCAAGTGCCTACACGGGGAGCTGTAAGTATTAGTTAATCCACCTAATATCTCAGTCCATACAGTGGCGCGATGGCTTGGCGCACTGTACGAGCTGATGTTCGAGACTCTCTTTTGCATCCGTGGTTCGAACCCCGGGTGATGACGTCTTTTGCCGATCTTTTACAGCAAGTGCCTACACGGGGAGCTGTAAGTATTAGTTAATCCACCTAATATCTCATTCCATACAGTGGCGCGATGGCTTGGCGCACTGTACGAGCTGATGTTCGAGACTCTCTTTTGCATCCGTGGTTCGAACCCCGGGTGATGACGTCTTTTGCCGATCTTTTACAGCAAGTGCCTACACGGGGAGCTGTAAGTATTAGTTAATCCACCTAATATCTCAGGCCATACAGTGGCGCGATGGCTTGGCGCACTGTACGAGCTGATGTTCGAGACTCTCTTTTGCATCCGTGGTTCGAACCCCGGGTGATGACGTCTTTTGCCGATCTTTTACAGCAAGTGCCTACACGGGGAGCTGTAAGTATTAGTTAATCCACCTAATATCTCAGGCCATACAGTGGCGCGATGGCTTGGCGCACTGTACGAGCTGATGTTCGAGACTCTCTTTTGCATCCGTGGTTCGAACCCCGGGTGATGACGTCTTTTGCCGATCTTTTACAGCAAGTGCCTACACGGGGAGCTGTAAGTATTAGTTAATCCACCTAATATCTCAGGCCATACAGTGGCGCGATGGCTTGGCGCACTGTACGAGCTGATGTTCGAGACTCTCTTTTGCATCCGTGGTTCGAACCCCGGGTGATGACGTCTTTTGCCGATCTTTTACAGCAAGTGCCTACACGGGGAGCTGTAAGTATTAGTTAATCCACCTAATATCTCAGTCCATACAGTGGCGCGATGGCTTGGCGCACTGTACGAGCTGATGTTCGAGACTCTCTTTTGCATCCGTGGTTCGAACCCCGGGTGATGACGTCTTTTGCCGATCTTTTACAGCAAGTGCCTACACGGGGAGCTGTAAGTATTAGTTAATCCACCTAATATCTCAGTCCATACAGTGGCGCGATGGCTTGGCGCACTGTACGAGCTGATGTTCGAGACTCTCTTTTGCATCCGTGGTTCGAACCCCGGGTGATGACGTCTTTTGCCGATCTTTTACAGCAAGTGCCTACACGGGGAGCTGTAAGTATTAGTTAATCCACCTAATATCTCAGTCCATACAGTGGCGCGATGGCTTGGCGCACTGTACGAGCTGATGTTCGAGACTCTCTTTTGCATCCGTGGTTCGAACCCCGGGTGATGACGTCTTTTGCCGATCTTTTACAGCAAGTGCCTACACGGGGAGCTGTAAGTATTAGTTAATCCACCTAATATCTCAGTCCATACAGTGGCGCGATGGCTTGGCGCACTGTACGAGCTGATGTTCGAGACTCTCTTTTGCATCCGTGGTTCGAACCCCGGGTGATGACGTCTTTTGCCGATCTTTTACAGCAAGTGCCTACACGGGGAGCTGTAAGTATTAGTTAATCCACCTAATATCTCAGTCCATACAGTGGCGCGATGGCTTGGCGCACTGTACGAGCTGATGTTCGAGACTCTCTTTTGCATCCGTGGTTCGAACCCCGGGTGATGACGTCTTTTGCCGATCTTTTACAGCAAGTGCCTACACGGGGAGCTGTAAGTATTAGTTAATCCACCTAATATCTCAGTCCATACAGTGGCGCGATGGCTTGGCGCACTGTACGAGCTGATGTTCGAGACTCTCTTTTGCATCCGTGGTTCGAACCCCGGGTGATGACGTCTTTTGCCGATCTTTTACAGCAAGTGCCTACACGGGGAGCTGTAAGTATTAGTTAATCCACCTAATATCTCAGTCCATACAGTGGCGCGATGGCTTGGCGCACTGTACGAGCTGATGTTCGAGACTCTCTTTTGCATCCGTGGTTCGAACCCCGGGTGATGACGTCTTTTGCCGATCTTTTACAGCAAGTGCCTACACGGGGAGCTGTAAGTATTAGTTAATCCACCTAATATCTCAGTCCATACAGTGGCGCGATGGCTTGGCGCACTGTACGAGCTGATGTTCGAGACTCTCTTTTGCATCCGTGGTTCGAACCCCGGGTGATGACGTCTTTTGCCGATCTTTTACAGCAAGTGCCTACACGGGGAGCTGTAAGTATTAGTTAATCCACCTAATATCTCAGTCCATACAGTGGCGCGATGGCTTGGCGCACTGTACGAGCTGATGTTCGAGACTCTCTTTTGCATCCGTGGTTCGAAGCCCGGGTGATGACGTCTTTTGCCGATCTTTTACAGCAAGTGCCTACACGGGGAGCTGTAAGTATTAGTTAATCCACCTAATATCTCAGTCCATACAGTGGCGCGATGGCTTGGCGCACTGTACGAGCTGATGTTCGAGACTCTCTTTTGCATCCGTGGTTCGAACCCCGGGTGATGACGTCTTTTGCCGATCTTTTACAGCAAGTGCCTACACGGGGAGCTGTAAGTATTAGTTAATCCACCTAATATCTCAGTCCATACAGTGGCGCGATGGCTTGGCGCACTGTACGAGCTGATGTTCGAGACTCTCTTTTGCATCCGTGGTTCGAACCCCGGGTGATGACGTCTTTTGCCGATCTTTTACAGCAAGTGCCTACACGGGGAGCTGTAAGTATTAGTTAATCCACCTAATATCTCAGTCCATACAGTGGCGCGATGGCTTGGCGCACTGTACGAGCTGATGTTCGAGACTCTCTTTTGCATCCGTGGTTCGAACCCCGGGTGATGACGTCTTTTGCCGATCTTTTACAGCAAGTGCCTACACGGGGAGCTGTAAGTATTAGTTAATCCACCTAATATCTCAGTCCATACAGTGGCGCGATGGCTTGGCGCACTGTACGAGCTGATGTTCGAGACTCTCTTTTGCATCCGTGGTTCGAACCCCGGGTGATGACGTCTTTTGCCGATCTTTTACAGCAAGTGCCTACACGGGGAGCTGTAAGTATTAGTTAATCCACCTAATATCTCAGTCCATACAGTGGCGCGATGGCTTGGCGCACTGTACGAGCTGATGTTCGAGACTCTCTTTTGCATCCGTGGTTCGAACCCCGGGTGATGACGTCTTTTGCCGATCTTTTACAGCAAGTGCCTACACGGGGAGCTGTAAGTATTAGTTAATCCACCTAATATCTCAGTCCATACAGTGGCGCGATGGCTTGGCGCACTGTACGAGCTGATGTTCGAGACTCTCTTTTGCATCCGTGGTTCGAACCCCGGGTGATGACGTCTTTTGCCGATCTTTTACAGCAAGTGCCTACACGGGGAGCTGTAAGTATTAGTTAATCCACCTAATATCTCAGTCCATACAGTGGCGCGATGGCTTGGCGCACTGTACGAGCTGATGTTCGAGACTCTCTTTTGCATCCGTGGTTCGAACCCCGGGTGATGACGTCTTTTGCCGATCTTTTACAGCAAGTGCCTACACGGGGAGCTGTAAGTATTAGTTAATCCACCTAATATCTCAGTCCATACAGTGGCGCGATGGCTTGGCGCACTGTACGAGCTGATGTTCGAGACTCTCTTTTGCATCCGTGGTTCGAACCCCGGGTGATGACGTCTTTTGCCGATCTTTTACAGCAAGTGCCTACACGGGGAGCTGTAAGTATTAGTTAATCCACCTAATATCTCAGTCCATACAGTGGCGCGATGGCTTGGCGCACTGTACGAGCTGATGTTCGAGACTCTCTTTTGCATCCGTGGTTCGAACCCCGGGTGATGACGTCTTTTGCCGATCTTTTACAGCAAGTGCCTACACGGGGAGCTGTAAGTATTAGTTAATCCACCTAATATCTCAGTCCATACAGTGGCGCGATGGCTTGGCGCACTGTACGAGCTGATGTTCGAGACTCTCTTTTGCATCCGTGGTTCGAACCCCGGGTGATGACGTCTTTTGCCGATCTTTTACAGCAAGTGCCTACACGGGGAGCTGTAAGTATTAGTTAATCCACCTAATATCTCAGTCCATACAGTGGCGCGATCGCTTGGCGCACTGTACGAGCTGATGTTCGAGACTCTCTTTTGCATCCGTGGTTCGAACCCCGGGTGATGACGTCTTTTGCCGATCTTTTACAGCAAGTGCCTACACGGGGAGCTGTAAGTATTAGTTAATCCACCTAATATCTCAGTCCATACAGTGGCGCGATGGCTTGGCGCACTGTACGAGCTGATGTTCGAGACTCTCTTTTGCATCCGTGGTTCGAACCCCGGGTGATGACGTCTTTTGCCGATCTTTTACAGCAAGTGCCTACACGGGGAGCTGTAAGTATTAGTTAATCCACCTAATATCTCAGTCCATACAGTGGCGCGATGGCTTGGCGCACTGTACGAGCTGATGTTCGAGACTCTCTTTTGCATCCGTGGTTCGAACCCCGGGTGATGACGTCTTTTGCCGATCTTTTACAGCAAGTGCCTACACGGGGAGCTGTAAGTATTAGTTAATCCACCTAATATCTCAGTCCATACAGTGGCGCGATGGCTTGGCGCACTGTACGAGCTGATGTTCGAGACTCTCTTTTGCATCCGTGGTTCGAACCCCGGGTGATGACGTCTTTTGCCGATCTTTTACAGCAAGTGCCTACACGGGGAGCTGTAAGTATTAGTTAATCCACCTAATATCTCAGTCCATACAGTGGCGCGATGGCTTGGCGCACTGTACGAGCTGATGTTCGAGACTCTCTTTTGCATCCGTGGTTCGAACCCCGGGTGATGACGTCTTTTGCCGATCTTTTACAGCAAGTGCCTACACGGGGAGCTGTAAGTATTAGTTAATCCACCTAATATCTCAGTCCATACAGTGGCGCGATGGCTTGGCGCACTGTACGAGCTGATGTTCGAGACTCTCTTTTGCATCCGTGGTTCGAACCCCGGGTGATGACGTCTTTTGCCGATCTTTTACAGCAAGTGCCTACACGGGGAGCTGTAAGTATTAGTTAATCCACCTAATATCTCAGTCCATACAGTGGCGCGATGGCTTGGCGCACTGTACGAGCTGATGTTCGAGACTCTCTTTTGCATCCGTGGTTCGAACCCCGGGTGATGACGTCTTTTGCCGATCTTTTACAGCAAGTGCCTACACGGGGAGCTGTAAGTATTAGTTAATCCACCTAATATCTCAGTCCATACAGTGGCGCGATGGCTTGGCGCACTGTACGAGCTGATGTTCGAGACTCTCTTTTGCATCCGTGGTTCGAACCCCGGGTGATGACGTCTTTTGCCGATCTTTTACAGCAAGTGCCTACACGGGGAGCTGTAAGTATAAGTTAATCCACCTAATATCTCAGTCCATACAGTGGCGCGATGGCTTGGCGCACTGTACGAGCTGATGTTCGAGACTCTCTTTTGCATCCGTGGTTCGAACCCCGGGTGATGACGTCTTTTGCCGATCTTTTACAGCAAGTGCCTACACGGGGAGCTGTAAGTATTAGTTAATCCACCTAATATCTCAGTCCATACAGTGGCGCGATGGCTTGGCGCACTGTACGAGCTGATGTTCGAGACTCTCTTTTGCATCCGTGGTTCGAACCCCGGGTGATGACGTCTTTTGCCGATCTTTTACAGCAAGTGCCTACACGGGGAGCTGTAAGTATTAGTTAATCCACCTAATATCTCAGTCCATACAGTGGCGCGATGGCTTGGCGCACTGTACGAGCTGATGTTCGAGACTCTCTTTTGCATCCGTGGTTCGAACCCCGGGTGATGACGTCTTTTGCCGATCTTTTACAGCAAGTGCCTACACGGGGAGCTGTAAGTATTAGTTAATCCACCTAATATCTCAGTCCATACAGTGGCGCGATGGCTTGGCGCACTGTACGAGCTGATGTTCGAGACTCTCTTTTGCATCCGTGGTTCGAACCCCGGGTGATGACGTCTTTTGCCGATCTTTTACAGCAAGTGCCTACACGGGGAGCTGTAAGTATTAGTTAATCCACCTAATATCTCAGTCCATACAGTGGCGCGATGGCTTGGCGCACTGTACGAGCTGATGTTCGAGACTCTCTTTTGCATCCGTGGTTCGAACCCCGGGTGATGACGTCTTTTGCCGATCTTTTACAGCAAGTGCCTACACGGGGAGCTGTAAGTATTAGTTAATCCACCTAATATCTCAGTCCATACAGTGGCGCGATGGCTTGGCGCACTGTACGAGCTGATGTTCGAGACTCTCTTTTGCATCCGTGGTTCGAACCCCGGGTGATGACGTCTTTTGCCGATCTTTTACAGCAAGTGCCTACACGGGGAGCTGTAAGTATTAGTTAATCCACCTAATATCTCAGTCCATACAGTGGCGCGATGGCTTGGCGCACTGTACGAGCTGATGTTCGAGACTCTCTTTTGCATCCGTGGTTCGAACCCCGGGTGATGACGTCTTTTGCCGATCTTTTACAGCAAGTGCCTACACGGGGAGCTGTAAGTATTAGTTAATCCACCTAATATCTCAGTCCATACAGTGGCGCGATGGCTTGGCGCACTGTACGAGCTGATGTTCGAGACTCTCTTTTGCATCCGTGGTTCGAACCCCGGGTGATGACGTCTTTTGCCGATCTTTTACAGCAAGTGCCTACACGGGGAGCTGTAAGTATTAGTTAATCCACCTAATATCTCAGTCCATACAGTGGCGCGATGGCTTGGCGCACTGTACGAGCTGATGTTCGAGACTCTCTTTTGCATCCGTGGTTCGAACCCCGGGTGATGACGTCTTTTGCCGATCTTTTACAGCAAGTGCCTACACGGGGAGCTGTAAGTATTAGTTAATCCACCTAATATCTCAGTCCATACAGTGGCGCGATGGCTTGGCGCACTGTACGAGCTGATGTTCGAGACTCTCTTTTGCATCCGTGGTTCGAACCCCGGGTGATGACGTCTTTTGCCGATCTTTTACAGCAAGTGCCTACACGGGGAGCTGTAAGTATTAGTTAATCCACCTAATATCTCAGTCCATACAGTGGCGCGATGGCTTGGCGCACTGTACGAGCTGATGTTCGAGACTCTCTTTTGCATCCGTGGTTCGAACCCCGGGTGATGACGTCTTTTGCCGATCTTTTACAGCAAGTGCCTACACGGGGAGCTGTAAGTATTAGTTAATCCACCTAATATCTCAGTCCATACAGTGGCGCGATGGCTTGGCGCACTGTACGAGCTGATGTTCGAGACTCTCTTTTGCATCCGTGGTTCGAACCCCGGGTGATGACGTCTTTTGCCGATCTTTTACAGCAAGTGCCTACACGGGGAGCTGTAAGTATTAGTTAATCCACCTAATATCTCAGTCCATACAGTGGCGCGATGGCTTGGCGCACTGTACGAGCTGATGTTCGAGACTCTCTTTTGCATCCGTGGTTCGAACCCCGGGTGATGACGTCTTTTGCCGATCTTTTACAGCAAGTGCCTACACGGGGAGCTGTAAGTATTAGTTAATCCACCTAATATCTCAGTCCATACAGTGGCGCGATGGCTTGGCGCACTGTACGAGCTGATGTTCGAGACTCTCTTTTGCATCCGTGGTTCGAACCCCGGGTGATGACGTCTTTTGCCGATCTTTTACAGCAAGTGCCTACACGGGGAGCTGTAAGTATTAGTTAATCCACCTAATATCTCAGTCCATACAGTGGCGCGATGGCTTGGCGCACTGTACGAGCTGATGTTCGAGACTCTCTTTTGCATCCGTGGTTCGAACCCCGGGTGATGACGTCTTTTGCCGATCTTTTACAGCAAGTGCCTACACGGGGAGCTGTAAGTATTAGTTAATCCACCTAATATCTCAGTCCATACAGTGGCGCGATGGCTTGGCGCACTGTACGAGCTGATGTTCGAGACTCTCTTTTGCATCCGTGGTTCGAACCCCGGGTGATGACGTCTTTTGCCGATCTTTTACAGCAAGTGCCTACACGGGGAGCTGTAAGTATTAGTTAATCCACCTAATATCTCAGTCCATACAGTGGCGCGATGGCTTGGCGCACTGTACGAGCTGATGTTCGAGACTCTCTTTTGCATCCGTGGTTCGAACCCCGGATGTTGACGTCTTTTGCCGATCTTTTACAGCAAGTGCCTACACGGGGAGCTGTAAGTATTAGTTAATCCACCTAATATCTCAGTCCATACAGTGGCGCGATGGCTTGGCGCACTGTACGAGCTGATGTTCGAGACTCTCTTTTGCATCCGTGGTTCGAACCCCGGGTGATGACGTCTTTTGCCGATCTTTTACAGCAAGTGCCTACACGGGGAGCTGTAAGTATTAGTTAATCCACCTAATATCTCAGTCCATACAGTGGCGCGATGGCTTGGCGCACTGTACGAGCTGATGTTCGAGACTCTCTTTTGCATCCGTGGTTCGAACCCCGGGTGATGACGTCTTTTGCCGATCTTTTACAGCAAGTGCCTACACGGGGAGCTGTAAGTATTAGTTAATCCACCTAATATCTCAGTCCATACAGTGGCGCGATGGCTTGGCGCACTGTACGAGCTGATGTTCGAGACTCTCTTTTGCATCCGTGGTTCGAACCCCGGGTGATGACGTCTTTTGCCGATCTTTTACAGCAAGTGCCTACACGGGGAGCTGTAAGTATTAGTTAATCCACCTAATATCTCAGTCCATACAGTGGCGCGATGGCTTGGCGCACTGTACGAGCTGATGTTCGAGACTCTCTTTTGCATCCGTGGTTCGAACCCCGGGTGATGACGTCTTTTGCCGATCTTTTACAGCAAGTGCCTACACGGGGAGCTGTAAGTATTAGTTAATCCACCTAATATCTCAGTCCATACAGTGGCGCGATGGCTTGGCGCACTGTACGAGCTGATGTTCGAGACTCTCTTTTGCATCCGTGGTTCGAACCCCGGGTGATGACGTCTTTTGCCGATCTTTTACAGCAAGTGCCTACACGGGGAGCTGTAAGTATTAGTTAATCCACCTAATATCTCAGTCCATACAGTGGCGCGATGGCTTGGCGCACTGTACGAGCTGATGTTCGAGACTCTCTTTTGCATCCGTGGTTCGAACCCCGGGTGATGACGTCTTTTGCCGATCTTTTACAGCAAGTGCCTACACGGGGAGCTGTAAGTATTAGTTAATCCACCTAATATCTCAGTCCATACAGTGGCGCGATGGCTTGGCGCACTGTACGAGCTGATGTTCGAGACTCTCTTTTGCATCCGTGGTTCGAACCCCGGGTGATGACGTCTTTTGCCGATCTTTTACAGCAAGTGCCTACACGGGGAGCTGTAAGTATTAGTTAATCCACCTAATATCTCAGTCCATACAGTGGCGCGATCGCTTGGCGCACTGTACGAGCTGATGTTCGAGACTCTCTTTTGCATCCGTGGTTCGAACCCCGGGTGATGACGTCTTTTGCCGATCTTTTACAGCAAGTGCCTACACGGGGAGCTGTAAGTATTAGTTAATCCACCTAATATCTCAGTCCATACAGTGGCGCGATGGCTTGGCGCACTGTACGAGCTGATGTTCGAGACTCTCTTTTGCATCCGTGGTTCGAACCCCGGGTGATGACGTCTTTTGCCGATCTTTTACAGCAAGTGCCTACACGGGGAGCTGTAAGTATTAGTTAATCCACCTAATATCTCAGTCCATACAGTGGCGCGATGGCTTGGCGCACTGTACGAGCTGATGTTCGAGACTCTCTTTTGCATCCGTGGTTCGAACCCCGGGTGATGACGTCTTTTGCCGATCTTTTACAGCAAGTGCCTACACGGGGAGCTGTAAGTATTAGTTAATCCACCTAATATCTCAGTCCATACAGTGGCGCGATGGCTTGGCGCACTGTACGAGCTGATGTTCGAGACTCTCTTTTGCATCCGTGGTTCGAACCCCGGGTGATGACGTCTTTTGCCGATCTTTTACAGCAAGTGCCTACACGGGGAGCTGTAAGTATTAGTTAATCTACCTAATATCTCAGTCCATACAGTGGCGCGATGGCTTGGCGCACTGTACGAGCTGATGTTCGAGACTCTCTTTTGCATTCGTGGTTCGAACCCCGGGTGATGACGTCTTTTGCCGATCTTTTACAGCAAGTGCCTACACGGGGAGCTGTAAGTATTAGTTAATCCACCTAATATCTCAGTCCATACAGTGGCGCGATGGCTTGGCGCACTGTACGAGCTGATGTTCGAGACTCTCTTTTGCATCCGTGGTTCGAACCCCGGGTGTTGACGTCTTTTGCCGATCTTTTACAGCAAGTGCCTACACGGGGAGCTGTAAGTATTAGTTAATCCACCTAATATCTCAGTCCATACAGTGGCGCGATGGCTTGGCGCACTGTACGAGCTGATGTTCGAGACTCTCTTTTGCATCCGTGGTTCGAACCCCGGGTGATGACGTCTTTTGCCGATCTTTTACAGCAAGTGCCTACACGGGGAGCTGTAAGTATTAGTTAATCCACCTAATATCTCAGTCCATACAGTGGCGCGATGGCTTGGCGCACTGTACGAGCTGATGTTCGAGACTCTCTTTTGCATCCGTGGTTCGAACCCCGGGTGATGACGTCTTTTGCCGATCTTTTACAGCAAGTGCCTACACGGGGAGCTGTAAGTATTAGTTAATCCACCTAATATCTCAGTCCATACAGTGGCGCGATGGCTTGGCGCACTGTACGAGCTGATGTTCGAGACTCTCTTTTGCATCCGTGGTTCGAACCCCGGGTGATGACGTCTTTTGCCGATCTTTTACAGCAAGTGCCTACACGGGGAGCTGTAAGTATTAGTTAATCCACCTAATATCTCAGTCCATACAGTGGCGCGATGGCTTGGCGCACTGTACGAGCTGATGTTCGAGACTCTCTTTTGCATCCGTGGTTCGAACCCCGGGTGATGACGTCTTTTGCCGATCTTTTACAGCAAGTGCCTACACGGGGAGCTGTAAGTATTAGTTAATCCACCTAATATCTCAGTCCATACAGTGGCGCGATGGCTTGGCGCACTGTACGAGCTGATGTTCGAGACTCTCTTTTGCATCCGTGGTTCGAACCCCGGGTGATGACGTCTTTTGCCGATCTTTTACAGCAAGTGCCTACACGGGGAGCTGTAAGTATTAGTTAATCCACCTAATATCTCAGTCCATACAGTGGCGCGATGGCTTGGCGCACTGTACGAGCTGATGTTCGAGACTCTCTTTTGCATCCGTGGTTCGAACCCCGGGTGATGACGTCTTTTGCCGATCTTTTACAGCAAGTGCCTACACGGGGAGCTGTAAGTATTAGTTAATCCACCTAATATCTCAGTCCATACAGTGGCGCGATGGCTTGGCGCACTGTACGAGCTGATGTTCGAGACTCTCTTTTGCATCCGTGGTTCGAACCCCGGGTGATGACGTCTTTTGCCGATCTTTTACAGCAAGTGCCTACACGGGGAGCTGTAAGTATTAGTTAATCCACCTAATATCTCAGTCCATACAGTGGCGCGATGGCTTGGCGCACTGTACGAGCTGATGTTCGAGACTCTCTTTTGCATCCGTGGTTCGAACCCCGGGTGATGACGTCTTTTGCCGATCTTTTACAGCAAGTGCCTACACGGGGAGCTGTAAGTATTAGTTAATCCACCTAATATCTCAGTCCATACAGTGGCGCGATGGCTTGGCGCACTGTACGAGCTGATGTTCGAGACTCTCTTTTGCATCCGTGGTTCGAACCCCGGGTGATGACGTCTTTTGCCGATCTTTTACAGCAAGTGCCTACACGGGGAGCTGTAAGTATTAGTTAATCCACCTAATATCTCAGTCCATACAGTGGCGCGATGGCTTGGCGCACTGTACGAGCTGATGTTCGAGACTCTCTTTTGCATCCGTGGTTCGAACCCCGGGTGATGACGTCTTTTGCCGATCTTTTACAGCAAGTGCCTACACGGGGAGCTGTAAGTATTAGTTAATCCACCTAATATCTCAGTCCATACAGTGGCGCGATGGCTTGGCGCACTGTACGAGCTGATGTTCGAGACTCTCTTTTGCATCCGTGGTTCGAACCCCGGGTGATGACGTCTTTTGCCGATCTTTTACAGCAAGTGCCTACACGGGGAGCTGTAAGTATTAGTTAATCCACCTAATATCTCAGTCCATACAGTGGCGCGATGGCTTGGCGCACTGTACGAGCTGATGTTCGAGACTCTCTTTTGCATCCGTGGTTCGAACCCCGGGTGATGACGTCTTTTGCCGATCTTTTACAGCAAGTGCCTACACGGGGAGCTGTAAGTATTAGTTAATCCACCTAATATCTCAGTCCATACAGTGGCGCGATGGCTTGGCGCACTGTACGAGCTGATGTTCGAGACTCTCTTTTGCATCCGTGGTTCGAACCCCGGGTGATGACGTCTTTTGCCGATCTTTTACAGCAAGTGCCTACACGGGGAGCTGTAAGTATTAGTTAATCCACCTAATATCTCAGTCCATACAGTGGCGCGATGGCTTGGCGCACTGTACGAGCTGATGTTCGAGACTCTCTTTTGCATCCGTGGTTCGAACCCCGGGTGATGACGTCTTTTGCCGATCTTTTACAGCAAGTGCCTACACGGGGAGCTGTAAGTATTAGTTAATCCACCTAATATCTCAGTCCATACAGTGGCGCGATGGCTTGGCGCACTGTACGAGCTGATGTTCGAGACTCTCTTTTGCATCCGTGGTTCGAACCCCGGGTGATGACGTCTTTTGCCGATCTTTTACAGCAAGTGCCTACACGGGGAGCTGTAAGTATTAGTTAATCCACCTAATATCTCAGTCCATACAGTGGCGCGATGGCTTGGCGCACTGTACGAGCTGATGTTCGAGACTCTCTTTTGCATCCGTGGTTCGAACCCCGGGTGATGACGTCTTTTGCCGATCTTTTACAGCAAGTGCCTACACGGGGAGCTGTAAGTATTAGTTAATCCACCTAATATCTCAGTCCATACAGTGGCGCGATGGCTTGGCGCACTGTACGAGCTGATGTTCGAGACTCTCTTTTGCATCCGTGGTTCGAACCCCGGGTGATGACGTCTTTTGCCGATCTTTTACAGCAAGTGCCTACACGGGGAGCTGTAAGTATTAGTTAATCCACCTAATATCTCAGTCCATACAGTGGCGCGATGGCTTGGCGCACTGTACGAGCTGATGTTCGAGACTCTCTTTTGCATCCGTGGTTCGAACCCCGGGTGATGACGTCTTTTGCCGATCTTTTACAGCAAGTGCCTACACGGGGAGCTGTAAGTATTAGTTAATCCACCTAATATCTCAGTCCATACAGTGGCGCGATGGCTTGGCGCACTGTACGAGCTGATGTTCGAGACTCTCTTTTGCATCCGTGGTTCGAACCCCGGGTGATGACGTCTTTTGCCGATCTTTTACAGCAAGTGCCTACACGGGGAGCTGTAAGTATTAGTTAATCCACCTAATATCTCAGTCCATACAGTGGCGCGATGGCTTGGCGCACTGTACGAGCTGATGTTCGAGACTCTCTTTTGCATCCGTGGTTCGAACCCCGGGTGATGACGTCTTTTGCCGATCTTTTACAGCAAGTGCCTACACGGGGAGCTGTAAGTATTAGTTAATCCACCTAATATCTCAGTCCATACAGTGGCGCGATGGCTTGGCGCACTGTACGAGCTGATGTTCGAGACTCTCTTTTGCATCCGTGGTTCGAACCCCGGGTGATGACGTCTTTTGCCGATCTTTTACAGCAAGTGCCTACACGGGGAGCTGTAAGTATTAGTTAATCCACCTAATATCTCAGTCCATACAGTGGCGCGATGGCTTGGCGCACTGTACGAGCTGATGTTCGAGACTCTCTTTTGCATCCGTGGTTCGAACCCCGGGTGTTGACGTCTTTTGCCGATCTTTTACAGCAAGTGCCTACACGGGGAGCTGTAAGTATTAGTTAATCCACCTAATATCTCAGTCCATACAGTGGCGCGATGGCTTGGCGCACTGTACGAGCTGATGTTCGAGACTCTCTTTTGCATCCGTGGTTCGAACTCCGGGTGATGACGTCTTTTGCCGATCTTTTACAGCAAGTGCCTACACGGGGAGCTGTAAGTATTAGTTAATCCACCTAATATCTCAGTCCATACAGTGGCGCGATGGCTTGGCGCACTGTACGAGCTGATGTTCGAGACTCTCTTTTGCATCCGTGGTTCGAACCCCGGGTGATGACGTCTTTTGCCGATCTTTTACAGCAAGTGCCTACACGGGGAGCTGTAAGTATTAGTTAATCCACCTAATATCTCAGTCCATACAGTGGCGCGATGGCTTGGCGCACTGTACGAGCTGATGTTCGAGACTCTCTTTTGCATCCGTGGTTCGAACCCCGGGTGATGACGTCTTTTGCCGATCTTTTACAGCAAGTGCCTACACGGGGAGCTGTAAGTATTAGTTAATCCACCTAATATCTCAGTCCATACAGTGGCGCGATGGCTTGGCGCACTGTACGAGCTGATGTTCGAGACTCTCTTTTGCATCCGTGGTTCGAACCCCGGGTGTTGACGTCTTTTGCCGATCTTTTACAGCAAGTGCCTACACGGGGAGCTGTAAGTATTAGTTAATCCACCTAATATCTCAGTCCATACAGTGGCGCGATGGCTTGGCGCACTGTACGAGCTGATGTTCGAGACTCTCTTTTGCATCCGTGGTTCGAACCCCGGGTGATGACGTCTTTTGCCGATCTTTTACAGCAAGTGCCTACACGGGGAGCTGTAAGTATTAGTTAATCCACCTAATATCTCAGTCCATACAGTGGCGCGATCGCTTGGCGCACTGTACGAGCTGATGTTCGAGACTCTCTTTTGCATCCGTGGTTCGAACCCCGGGTGATGACGTCTTTTGCCGATCTTTTACAGCAAGTGCCTACACGGGGAGCTGTAAGTATTAGTTAATCCACCTAATATCTCAGTCCATACAGTGGCGCGATGGCTTGGCGCACTGTACGAGCTGATGTTCGAGACTCTCTTTTGCATCCGTGGTTCGAACCCCGGGTGATGACGTCTTTTGCCGATCTTTTACAGCAAGTGCCTACACGGGGAGCTGTAAGTATTAGTTAATCCACCTAATATCTCAGTCCATACAGTGGCGCGATGGCTTGGCGCACTGTACGAGCTGATGTTCGAGACTCTCTTTTGCATCCGTGGTTCGAACCCCGGGTGATGACGTCTTTTGCCGATCTTTTACAGCAAGTGCCTACACGGGGAGCTGTAAGTATTAGTTAATCCACCTAATATCTCAGTCCATACAGTGGCGCGATGGCTTGGCGCACTGTACGAGCTGATGTTCGAGACTCTCTTTTGCATCCGTGGTTCGAACCCCGGGTGATGACGTCTTTTGCCGATCTTTTACAGCAAGTGCCTACACGGGGAGCTGTAAGTATTAGTTAATCCACCTAATATCTCAGTCCATACAGTGGCGCGATGGCTTGGCGCACTGTACGAGCTGATGTTCGAGACTCTCTTTTGCATCCGTGGTTCGAACCCCGGGTGATGACGTCTTTTGCCGATCTTTTACAGCAAGTGCCTACACGGGGAGCTGTAAGTATTAGTTAATCCACCTAATATCTCAGTCCATACAGTGGCGCGATGGCTTGGCGCACTGTACGAGCTGATGTTCGAGACTCTCTTTTGCATCCGTGGTTCGAACCCCGGGTGATGACGTCTTTTGCCGATCTTTTACAGCAAGTGCCTACACGGGGAGCTGTAAGTATTAGTTAATCCACCTAATATCTCAGTCCATACAGTGGCGCGATGGCTTGGCGCACTGTACGAGCTGATGTTCGAGACTCTCTTTTGCATCCGTGGTTCGAACCCCGGGTGATGACGTCTTTTGCCGATCTTTTACAGCAAGTGCCTACACGGGGAGCTGTAAGTATTAGTTAATCCACCTAATATCTCAGTCCATACAGTGGCGCGATGGCTTGGCGCACTGTACGAGCTGATGTTCGAGACTCTCTTTTGCATCCGTGGTTCGAACCCCGGGTGATGACGTCTTTTGCCGATCTTTTACAGCAAGTGCCTACACGGGGAGCTGTAAGTATTAGTTAATCCACCTAATATCTCAGTCCATACAGTGGCGCGATGGCTTGGCGCACTGTACGAGCTGATGTTCGAGACTCTCTTTTGCATCCGTGGTTCGAACCCCGGGTGATGACGTCTTTTGCCGATCTTTTACAGCAAGTGCCTACACGGGGAGCTGTAAGTATTAGTTAATCCACCTAATATCTCAGTCCATACAGTGGCGCGATGGCTTGGCGCACTGTACGAGCTGATGTTCGAGACTCTCTTTTGCATCCGTGGTTCGAACCCCGGATGTTGACGTCTTTTGCCGATCTTTTACAGCAAGTGCCTACACGGGGAGCTGTAAGTATTAGTTAATCCACCTAATATCTCAGTCCATACAGTGGCGCGATGGCTTGGCGCACTGTACGAGCTGATGTTCGAGACTCTCTTTTGCATCCGTGGTTCGAACCCCGGGTGATGACGTCTTTTGCCGATCTTTTACAGCAAGTGCCTACACGGGGAGCTGTAAGTATTAGTTAATCCACCTAATATCTCAGTCCATACAGTGGCGCGATGGCTTGGCGCACTGTACGAGCTGATGTTCGAGACTCTCTTTTGCATCCGTGGTTCGAACCCCGGGTGATGACGTCTTTTGCCGATCTTTTACAGCAAGTGCCTACACGGGGAGCTGTAAGTATTAGTTAATCCACCTAATATCTCAGTCCATACAGTGGCGCGATGGCTTGGCGCACTGTACGAGCTGATGTTCGAGACTCTCTTTTGCATCCGTGGTTCGAACCCCGGGTGATGACGTCTTTTGCCGATCTTTTACAGCAAGTGCCTACACGGGGAGCTGTAAGTATTAGTTAATCCACCTAATATCTCAGTCCATACAGTGGCGCGATGGCTTGGCGCACTGTACGAGCTGATGTTCGAGACTCTCTTTTGCATCCGTGGTTCGAACCCCGGGTGATGACGTCTTTTGCCGATCTTTTACAGCAAGTGCCTACACGGGGAGCTGTAAGTATTAGTTAATCCACCTAATATCTCAGTCCATACAGTGGCGCGATGGCTTGGCGCACTGTACGAGCTGATGTTCGAGACTCTCTTTTGCATCCGTGGTTCGAACCCCGGGTGATGACGTCTTTTGCCGATCTTTTACAGCAAGTGCCTACACGGGGAGCTGTAAGTATTAGTTAATCCACCTAATATCTCAGTCCATACAGTGGCGCGATGGCTTGGCGCACTGTACGAGCTGATGTTCGAGACTCTCTTTTGCATCCGTGGTTCGAACCCCGGGTGATGACGTCTTTTGCCGATCTTTTACAGCAAGTGCCTACACGGGGAGCTGTAAGTATTAGTTAATCCACCTAATATCTCAGTCCATACAGTGGCGCGATGGCTTGGCGCACTGTACGAGCTGATGTTCGAGACTCTCTTTTGCATCCGTGGTTCGAACCCCGGGTGTTGACGTCTTTTGCCGATCTTTTACAGCAAGTGCCTACACGGGGAGCTGTAAGTATTAGTTAATCCACCTAATATCTCAGTCCATACAGTGGCGCGATGGCTTGGCGCACTGTACGAGCTGATGTTCGAGACTCTCTTTTGCATCCGTGGTTCGAACCCCGGGTGATGACGTCTTTTGCCGATCTTTTACAGCAAGTGCCTACACGGGGAGCTGTAAGTATTAGTTAATCCACCAAATATCTCAGTCCATACAGTGGCGCGATCGCTTGGCGCACTGTACGAGCTGATGTTCGAGACTCTCTTTTGCATCCGTGGTTCGAACCCCGGGTGATGACGTCTTTTGCCGATCTTTTACAGCAAGTGCCTACACGGGGAGCTGTAAGTATTAGTTAATCCACCCAATATCTCAGTCCATACAGTGGCGCGATGGCTTGGCGCACTGTACGAGCTGATGTTCGAGACTCTCTTTTGCATCCGTGGTTCGAACCCCGGGTGATGACGTCTTTTGCCGATCTTTTACAGCAAGTGCCTACACGGGGAGCTGTAAGTATTAGTTAATCCACCTAATATCTCAGTCCATACAGTGGCGCGATGGCTTGGCGCACTGTACGAGCTGATGTTCGAGACTCTCTTTTGCATCCGTGGTTCGAACCCCGGGTGATGACGTCTTTTGCCGATCTTTTACAGCAAGTGCCTACACGGGGAGCTGTAAGTATTAGTTAATCCACCTAATATCTCAGTCCATACAGTGGCGCGATGGCTTGGCGCACTGTACGAGCTGATGTTCGAGACTCTCTTTTGCATCCGTGGTTCGAACCCCGGGTGATGACGTCTTTTGCCGATCTTTTACAGCAAGTGCCTACACGGGGAGCTGTAAGTATTAGTTAATCCACCTAATATCTCAGTCCATACAGTGGCGCGATGGCTTGGCGCACTGTACGAGCTGATGTTCGAGACTCTCTTTTGCATCCGTGGTTCGAACCCCGGGTGATGACGTCTTTTGCCGATCTTTTACAGCAAGTGCCTACACGGGGAGCTGTAAGTATTAGTTAATCCACCTAATATCTCAGTCCATACAGTGGCGCGATGGCTTGGCGCACTGTACGAGCTTATGTTCGAGACTCTCTTTTGCATCCGTGGTTCGAACCCCGGGTGATGACGTCTTTTGCCGATCTTTTACAGCAAGTGCCTACACGGGGAGCTGTAAGTATTAGTTAATCCACCTAATATCTCAGTCCATACAGTGGCGCGATGGCTTGGCGCACTGTACGAGCTGATGTTCGAGACTCTCTTTTGCATCCGTGGTTCGAACCCCGGATGTTGACGTCTTTTGCCGATCTTTTACAGCAAGTGCCTACACGGGGAGCTGTAAGTATTAGTTAATCCACCTAATATCTCAGTCCATACAGTGGCGCGATGGCTTGGCGCACTGTACGAGCTGATGTTCGAGACTCTCTTTTGCATCCGTGGTTCGAACCCCGGGTGATGACGTCTTTTGCCGATCTTTTACAGCAAGTGCCTACACGGGGAGCTGTAAGTATTAGTTAATCCACCTAATATCTCAGTCCATACAGTGGCGCGATGGCTTGGCGCACTGTACGAGCTGATGTTCGAGACTCTCTTTTGCATCCGTGGTTCGAACCCCGGGTGATGACGTCTTTTGCCGATCTTTTACAGCAAGTGCCTACACGGGGAGCTGTAAGTATTAGTTAATCCACCTAATATCTCAGTCCATACAGTGGCGCGATGGCTTGGCGCACTGTACGAGCTGATGTTCGAGACTCTCTTTTGCATCCGTGGTTCGAACCCCGGGTGATGACGTCTTTTGCCGATCTTTTACAGCAAGTGCCTACACGGGGAGCTGTAAGTATTAGTTAATCCACCTAATATCTCAGTCCATACAGTGGCGCGATGGCTTGGCGCACTGTACGAGCTGATGTTCGAGACTCTCTTTTGCATCCGTGGTTCGAACCCCGGATGTTGACGTCTTTTGCCGATCTTTTACAGCAAGTGCCTACACGGGGAGCTGTAAGTATTAGTTAATCCACCTAATATCTCAGTCCATACAGTGGCGCGATGGCTTGGCGCACTGTACGAGCTGATGTTCGAGACTCTCTTTTGCATCCGTGGTTCGAACCCCGGATGTTGACGTCTTTTGCCGATCTTTTACAGCAAGTGCCTACACGGGGAGCTGTAAGTATTAGTTAATCCACCTAATATCTCAGTCCATACAGTGGCGCGATGGCTTGGCGCACTGTACGAGCTGATGTTCGAGACTCTCTTTTGCATCCGTGGTTCGAACCCCGGGTGATGACGTCTTTTGCCGATCTTTTACAGCAAGTGCCTACACGGGGAGCTGTAAGTATTAGTTAATCCACCTAATATCTCAGTCCATACAGTGGCGCGATGGCTTGGCGCACTGTACGAGCTGATGTTCGAGACTCTCTTTTGCATCCGTGGTTCGAACCCCGGGTGATGACGTCTTTTGCCGATCTTTTACAGCAAGTGCCTACACGGGGAGCTGTAAGTATTAGTTAATCCACCTAATATCTCAGTCCATACAGTGGCGCGATGGCTTGGCGCACTGTACGAGCTGATGTTCGAGACTCTCTTTTGCATCCGTGGTTCGAACCCCGGGTGATGACGTCTTTTGCCGATCTTTTACAGCAAGTGCCTACACGGGGAGCTGTAAGTATTAGTTAATCCACCTAATATCTCAGTCCATACAGTGGCGCGATGGCTTGGCGCACTGTACGAGCTGATGTTCGAGACTCTCTTTTGCATCCGTGGTTCGAACCCCGGGTGATGACGTCTTTTGCCGATCTTTTACAGCAAGTGCCTACACGGGGAGCTGTAAGTATTAGTTAATCCACCTAATATCTCAGTCCATACAGTGGCGCGATGGCTTGGCGCACTGTACGAGCTGATGTTCGAGACTCTCTTTTGCATCCGTGGTTCGAACCCCGGGTGATGACGTCTTTTGCCGATCTTTTACAGCAAGTGCCTACACGGGGAGCTGTAAGTATTAGTTAATCCACCTAATATCTCAGTCCATACAGTGGCGCGATGGCTTGGCGCACTGTACGAGCTGATGTTCGAGACTCTCTTTTGCATCCGTGGTTCGAACCCCGGGTGATGACGTCTTTTGCCGATCTTTTACAGCAAGTGCCTACACGGGGAGCTGTAAGTATTAGTTAATCCACCTAATATCTCAGTCCATACAGTGGCGCGATGGCTTGGCGCACTGTACGAGCTGATGTTCGAGACTCTCTTTTGCATCCGTGGTTCGAACCCCGGGTGATGACGTCTTTTGCCGATCTTTTACAGCAAGTGCCTACACGGGGAGCTGTAAGTATTAGTTAATCCACCTAATATCTCAGTCCATACAGTGGCGCGATGGCTTGGCGCACTGTACGAGCTGATGTTCGAGACTCTCTTTTGCATCCGTGGTTCGAACCCCGGGTGATGACGTCTTTTGCCGATCTTTTACAGCAAGTGCCTACACGGGGAGCTGTAAGTATTAGTTAATCCACCTAATATCTCAGTCCATACAGTGGCGCGATGGCTTGGCGCACTGTACGAGCTGATGTTCGAGACTCTCTTTTGCATCCGTGGTTCGAACCCCGGGTGATGACGTCTTTTGCCGATCTTTTACAGCAAGTGCCTACACGGGGAGCTGTAAGTATTAGTTAATCCACCTAATATCTCAGTCCATACAGTGGCGCGATGGCTTGGCGCACTGTACGAGCTGATGTTCGAGACTCTCTTTTGCATCCGTGGTTCGAACCCCGGGTGATGACGTCTTTTGCCGATCTTTTACAGCAAGTGCCTACACGGGGAGCTGTAAGTATTAGTTAATCCACCTAATATCTCAGTCCATACAGTGGCGCGATGGCTTGGCGCACTGTACGAGCTGATGTTCGAGACTCTCTTTTGCATCCGTGGTTCGAACCCCGGGTGATGACGTCTTTTGCCGATCTTTTACAGCAAGTGCCTACACGGGGAGCTGTAAGTATTAGTTAATCCAACTAATATCTCAGTCCATACAGTGGCGCGATGGCTTGGCGCACTGTACGAGCTGATGTTCGAGACTCTCTTTTGCATCCGTGGTTCGAACCCCGGGTGATGACGTCTTTTGCCGATCTTTTACAGCAAGTGCCTACACGGGGAGCTGTAAGTATTAGTTAATCCACCTAATATCTCAGTCCATACAGTGGCGCGATGGCTTGGCGCACTGTACGAGCTGATGTTCGAGACTCTCTTTTGCATCCGTGGTTCGAACCCCGGGTGTTGACGTCTTTTGCCGATCTTTTACAGCAAGTGCCTACACGGGGAGCTGTAAGTATTAGTTAATCCACCTAATATCTCAGTCCATACAGTGGCGCGATGGCTTGGCGCACTGTACGAGCTGATGTTCGAGACTCTCTTTTGCATCCGTGGTTCGAACCCCGGGTGATGACGTCTTTTGCCGATCTTTTACAGCAAGTGCCTACACGGGGAGCTGTAAGTATTAGTTAATCCACCTAATATCTCAGTCCATACAGTGGCGCGATGGCTTGGCGCACTGTACGAGCTGATGTTCGAGACTCTCTTTTGCATCCGTGGTTCGAACCCCGGGTGATGACGTCTTTTGCCGATCTTTTACAGCAAGTGCCTACACGGGGAGCTGTAAGTATTAGTTAATCCACCTAATATCTCAGTCCATACAGTGGCGCGATGGCTTGGCGCACTGTACGAGCTGATGTTCGAGACTCTCTTTTGCATCCGTGGTTCGAACCCCGGGTGTTGACGTCTTTTGCCGATCTTTTACAGCAAGTGCCTACACGGGGAGCTGTAAGTATTAGTTAATCCACCTAATATCTCAGTCCATACAGTGGCGCGATGGCTTGGCGCACTGTACGAGCTGATGTTCGAGACTCTCTTTTGCATCCGTGGTTCGAACCCCGGGTGATGACGTCTTTTGCCGATCTTTTACAGCAAGTGCCTACACGGGGAGCTGTAAGTATTAGTTAATCCACCTAATATCTCAGTCCATACAGTGGCGCGATGGCTTGGCGCACTGTACGAGCTGATGTTCGAGACTCTCTTTTGCATCCGTGGTTCGAACCCCGGGTGATGACGTCTTTTGCCGATCTTTTACAGCAAGTGCCTACACGGGGAGCTGTAAGTATTAGTTAATCCACCTAATATCTCAGTCCATACAGTGGCGCGATGGCTTGGCGCACTGTACGAGCTGATGTTCGAGACTCTCTTTTGCATCCGTGGTTCGAACCCCGGGTGATGACGTCTTTTGCCGATCTTTTACAGCAAGTGCCTACACGGGGAGCTGTAAGTATTAGTTAATCCACCTAATATCTCAGTCCATACAGTGGCGCGATGGCTTGGCGCACTGTACGAGCTGATGTTCGAGACTCTCTTTTGCATCCGTGGTTCGAACCCCGGGTGATGACGTCTTTTGCCGATCTTTTACAGCAAGTGCCTACACGGGGAGCTGTAAGTATTAGTTAATCCACCTAATATCTCAGTCCATACAGTGGCGCGATGGCTTGGCGCACTGTACGAGCTGATGTTCGAGACTCTCTTTTGCATCCGTGGTTCGAACCCCGGGTGATGACGTCTTTTGCCGATCTTTTACAGCAAGTGCCTACTCGGGGAGCTGTAAGTATTAGTTAATCCACCTAATATCTCAGTCCATACAGTGGCGCGATGGCTTGGCGCACTGTACGAGCTGATGTTCGAGACTCTCTTTTGCATCCGTGGTTCGAACCCCGGGTGATGACGTCTTTTGCCGATCTTTTACAGCAAGTGCCTACACGGGGAGCTGTAAGTATTAGTTAATCCACCTAATATCTCAGTCCATACAGTGGCGCGATGGCTTGGCGCACTGTACGAGCTGATGTTCGAGACTCTCTTTTGCATCCGTGGTTCGAACCCCGGGTGATGACGTCTTTTGCCGATCTTTTACAGCAAGTGCCTACACGGGGAGCTGTAAGTATTAGTTAATCCACCTAATATCTCAGTCCATACAGTGGCGCGATGGCTTGGCGCACTGTACGAGCTGATGTTCGAGACTCTCTTTTGCATCCGTGGTTCGAACCCCGGGTGATGACGTCTTTTGCCGATCTTTTACAGCAAGTGCCTACACGGGGAGCTGTAAGTATTAGTTAATCCACCTAATATCTCAGTCCATACAGTGGCGCGATGGCTTGGCGCACTGTACGAGCTGATGTTCGAGACTCTCTTTTGCATCCGTGGTTCGAACCCCGGGTGATGACGTCTTTTGCCGATCTTTTACAGCAAGTGCCTACACGGGGAGCTGTAAGTATTAGTTAATCCACCTAATATCTCAGTCCATACAGTGGCGCGATGGCTTGGCGCACTGTACGAGCTGATGTTCGAGACTCTCTTTTGCATCCGTGGTTCGAACCCCGGGTGATGACGTCTTTTGCCGATCTTTTACAGCAAGTGCCTACACGGGGAGCTGTAAGTATTAGTTAATCCACCTAATATCTCAGTCCATACAGTGGCGCGATGGCTTGGCGCACTGTACGAGCTGATGTTCGAGACTCTCTTTTGCATCCGTGGTTCGAACCCCGGGTGATGACGTCTTTTGCCGATCTTTTACAGCAAGTGCCTACACGGGGAGCTGTAAGTATTAGTTAATCCACCTAATATCTCAGTCCATACAGTGGCGCGATGGCTTGGCGCACTGTACGAGCTGATGTTCGAGACTCTCTTTTGCATCCGTGGTTCGAACCCCGGGTGATGACGTCTTTTGCCGATCTTTTACAGCAAGTGCCTACACGGGGAGCTGTAAGTATTAGTTAATCCACCTAATATCTCAGTCCATACAGTGGCGCGATGGCTTGGCGCACTGTACGAGCTGATGTTCGAGACTCTCTTTTGCATCCGTGGTTCGAACCCCGGGTGATGACGTCTTTTGCCGATCTTTTACAGCAAGTGCCTACACGGGGAGCTGTAAGTATTAGTTAATCCACCTAATATCTCAGTCCATACAGTGGCGCGATGGCTTGGCGCACTGTACGAGCTGATGTTCGAGACTCTCTTTTGCATCCGTGGTTCGAACCCCGGGTGATGACGTCTTTTGCCGATCTTTTACAGCAAGTGCCTACACGGGGAGCTGTAAGTATTAGTTAATCCACCTAATATCTCAGTCCATACAGTGGCGCGATGGCTTGGCGCACTGTACGAGCTGATGTTCGAGACTCTCTTTTGCATCCGTGGTTCGAACCCCGGGTGATGACGTCTTTTGCCGATCTTTTACAGCAAGTGCCTACACGGGGAGCTGTAAGTATTAGTTAATCCACCTAATATCTCAGTCCATACAGTGGCGCGATGGCTTGGCGCACTGTACGAGCTGATGTTCGAGACTCTCTTTTGCATCCGTGGTTCGAACCCCGGGTGATGACGTCTTTTGCCGATCTTTTACAGCAAGTGCCTACACGGGGAGCTGTAAGTATTAGTTAATCCACCTAATATCTCAGTCCATACAGTGGCGCGATGGCTTGGCGCACTGTACGAGCTGATGTTCGAGACTCTCTTTTGCATCCGTGGTTCGAACCCCGGGTGATGACGTCTTTTGCCGATCTTTTACAGCAAGTGCCTACACGGGGAGCTGTAAGTATTAGTTAATCCACCTAATATCTCAGTCCATACAGTGGCGCGATGGCTTGGCGCACTGTACGAGCTGATGTTCGAGACTCTCTTTTGCATCCGTGGTTCGAACCCCGGGTGATGACGTCTTTTGCCGATCTTTTACAGCAAGTGCCTACACGGGGAGCTGTAAGTATTAGTTAATCCACCTAATATCTCAGTCCATACAGTGGCGCGATGGCTTGGCGCACTGTACGAGCTGATGTTCGAGACTCTCTTTTGCATCCGTGGTTCGAACCCCGGGTGATGACGTCTTTTGCCGATCTTTTACAGCAAGTGCCTACACGGGGAGCTGTAAGTATTAGTTAATCCACCTAATATCTCAGTCCATACAGTGGCGCGATGGCTTGGCGCACTGTACGAGCTGATGTTCGAGACTCTCTTTTGCATCCGTGGTTCGAACCCCGGGTGATGACGTCTTTTGCCGATCTTTTACAGCAAGTGCCTACACGGGGAGCTGTAAGTATTAGTTAATCCACCTAATATCTCAGTCCATACAGTGGCGCGATGGCTTGGCGCACTGTACGAGCTGATGTTCGAGACTCTCTTTTGCATCCGTGGTTCGAACCCCGGGTGATGACGTCTTTTGCCGATCTTTTACAGCAAGTGCCTACACGGGGAGCTGTAAGTATTAGTTAATCCACCTAATATCTCAGTCCATACAGTGGCGCGATGGCTTGGCGCACTGTACGAGCTGATGTTCGAGACTCTCTTTTGCATCCGTGGTTCGAACCCCGGGTGATGACGTCTTTTGCCGATCTTTTGCAGCAAGTGCCTACACGGGGAGCTGTAAGTATTAGTTAATCCACCTAATATCTCAGTCCATACAGTGGCGCGATGGCTTGGCGCATGGTTGCTCTGTACCTTGGCGCTGTTGTGCTCTGTTACTCTGTACTTTGTTAGTGCTTTTTTCCTAACTGGAACCTCGTTTCCGCTTTATTTTTTCACGGAAGGACGATATTATCCTTTAAACTCGTATTTTTGTTGTGTAATCGGGCTGATAAGGATTTTCATATAATATTGTTCTTAGGTTTTGGTTGTCACGGCGTCTCGCGACGCACGGGCAAGCCTAAGCTTTGAGATGAGTTCCACGAAAACTAGAGGAGATGTATTGAAAACGTACAGTGTAAGAGTAGTGGACAATACCTATAACCCGATCGATGTTATTAACGCCGTTTCCATGGATATTGGTAAAGAAAACGTGAGAGGCTGTGTTAAGTGTAACGGACAGTGGATAATTACAATGAAAACGAAAGAAGACGCGGAGCTTTTGCAAGAGACAGGATTGAAAATCGGGAAAGATTCTTGTACAGTGACAGGAGTTTCCAAAAACATCATAACGGTGAGTTGTTTTGGAGTACCCAGCTATGTCGAAGACCACGAACTGTCCGGAAAACTAACAGATTTTGGATGTCTAATTAAATCACAATGGACACATAAATACTACACTGAGTTCCCTGGTGTAGAAAACGGCATCAGATTTGTTCGAGTCGAACTTCCCCCAAACGCAAGAAGTTTACCTTATGCAATCAACATTGATGGTGAACACATTAGAATAAAACACAACGGCCAAACTAAGGTTTGCAACAAATGTCTCAGTGACAGTCACATAATGCGAGACTGCCCACAGTACACATGCTGGGAGTGTGGTAGCCAGGGCCATGCAGAGAGTCGGTGCCCACAGGTCAAGTGCTTCCGCTGCAACTCATATGGCCACAAAAGCTTTTTATGCCAGACAGAATCACCGCAAACTATATCTGTTGATCCACCAATGAAATCTTCTCCACAATCCAAACCAGTTCCACCAACAGAACAGGAAACCTCAGCACCGTCAGTACCAGTCTCAATGGACACCACCCCAGAAACACCAGAAAAAACAACCAAACCAGCAGAGTTCTCCGCCGGAACTAATGAGGAAACAACCAAAAACAAATCTAGCAACAAAGCAAAAGATGATCAGAAATCTGACAAATCAGGGACAAAACGAGCCATGTCCAGCGATGAAGACGCGATGCTCGAAATTATGGTTAAACAGAAAATACAAGCACTAGCCCGCAGAAGGAGTATTTCGCCAAATCTCAGATTAACGAGGAATTATACCCCCAAGAAAAGCTAGCTTTATGACTTCCCTACTCTTCGCAATGTTTCTTCTAGCAACCCTAAATTGTAATGGATTACGAAACAGTGAAAAAAGGACAGAGCTTTTCAGTTCACTGAAAGCCAAAAGGTATGACATTATTGTTTTACTCGAAACATTTTGGGATGAAGACATTCATAAAAAAGCGTCTGCTGAATGGGATGGCAAAATTTATTCTTCAATGTATGCCTCTCAAAAACGACGGGGGGTAACCGTTTTGTTTAGAGATACATCTGACTGTGAAGTTACAAGGTGCATAACAAATGACAATGGCCGTTACATTCAATTACACCTAACTATTGATGAACGGCCCCTCAGTATCATTGGAATTTATGCACCGAATATACCAAACGAGAGAATGAACTTTTTCCTGAATCTACATTGTGAACTCAATAAAATTGATCATGAAGTCATTATAGCAGGAGATTTCAATAACTATTTAAATATTTACTTAGACAAATTCCCAAGCAGAGCACACCCAGATCCTTCTCGCAAAGTTCTTAATGATACCATGATAAAACACCAACTTGTGGATATTTGGAGAGAGAGAAACCCTGACAAAGTCAATTTCACGTGTATTCGCAACACCATCTACGGTCGCTCCTCTTCTAGAATTGACAGAATACTCATTTCTAAAGGGATTAGTAACTGTGTCTCCCATTGTAACATTACCACATACCCTCGTTCTGATCACGACTTTGTTGAGATTAGTTTGGATCTTTCTGCTCAACCAAGGGGACATGGTTACTGGATTTTTAACAATTCTCTCCTCCATGATGATGAATACTTATCACTAATACGCAAGTTAATCCAAAATGAGAAACTCTGCGACGATGTTGAAGTAAACTTTCTTCTATGGTACGACAATCTGAAGGAAAAAATAAAGGCTACAACAATAAAGTTCAGCAAAAGAAAACAGAAATTGCAACGCCGGACAAAGAAGGTACTAACAAAACAACTTAACTACGAGAAACACAAAGCACAGAAATTTCCTGATTATGACTGTGCTCGCCTTAAAAGTCTGGAGGACAAACTTAGCAATATTGCAACGAAAGAACTTAAAGGGATAGCCCTCAGATCCAAAATCCAGTATTATGAGGAAGGCGAAAAATCAACAAAGTTCTTCTTCAATCTCGAAAAATCTCGACAGAAAAAGAAAGTAATGAAGCATTTGCTTACCAATCAAGGCACTCTTATTACCAATCAGGAAGACATAATAAATGAACAAGTTCAATTTTACACAGACCTCTACAGAGATGAACCTACAGAAGAGAAATCAAAAGAAGAATTACTTCAATACATCACCAAAAAGCTTTCACCGGAAACTGCCGATAAAATGGATGACAAGCTCTTTCTTTATGAACTTAAGTCTGCTCTCTTTCAAATGGAGCACAACAAAAGTCCAGGACTTGATGGACTAACTGTTCAATTTTTTAAGACGTTTTGGAATGATTTTAAGGACATTTTTACTGAACTTATTGAAAAGACTAAAAGCTGTAACCAATTATGTAATTCTATGAAATCTGCCGTCATTACCTTAATCCCCAAAAAAGGGGACCTCAGACTCCTTAAAAACTGGAGACCAATTAGCCTTTTAAACACCGATTATAAGATTATTAGCAAAGCACTCGCAAACCGAATTTCGAAAGTAATTAGTAACCTAGTTTCTGACGATCAGACTTGTTGCGTTCCCAAAAGAGACATTAGCGAAAACGTGCTTACTATGCAAAATATAATTAATTATGTTAACGAAAGTAATCAAAATGGGTTGGCACTTAAAATCGATCAGCATAAAGCTTTCGACCGAGTCAACCACACTTACCTTTTCAATGTCTTAGATCAAATGGGATTCGGTCCCAATTTTCTATCCTGGATTCGCATACTTTATACTAATATTAACAGCTGCATCAAACACAATGGCCATATTTCAAATGCTTTTCCTATTCAGAGGGGTGTACGACAAGGTTGTCCCATTTCTGCCATGTTGTATGTTTTAAGTGCCGAGCCTTTCCACGATGCAATTTACAATTGTCCTTTTATCTCTGGTGTAGAGTTTTGTGGAACCGACACCAAAATGTTCCAACATGCTGACGACACAACCTTTTTCGTTAGTAGTATTACCAGTATTTACTCTATTTTAAGAATAATTAACTTGTATGAGCGTGCGTCTGGCTCAATGTGTAATTTGGACAAGACTGAGCTCCTCGTTTTTGGTAAATCCAATATCAGTCATCATGATTTTAATTTTCCAGTCAGAAATGACTATATTATAGTTCTCGGCGTTGCTATTGGCAACGATAAGACAACTATTGAGAAGGTGAATTGGGAGGAAAAAGTTAGAACCTGCAGCCTTTTGCTCAGCCGGTGGAAGGGGCGCAAACTCTCAATGAGAGGAAAATCCCTTATTGTGAACTCCCTTGTCGTTTCCCGTCTAGTGTACCTAATTTCCACTATACCAACGCCAAGCTGGGTGATTAAATCACTCCACGACAGTATAGTTGACTTTATTTGGCGTGGTAAACCGAGTCCTATTAAATATACGACGCTGTTATTACCTCTAGAAAAAGGTGGAATTAACCTCAGAGATATTGAAATCATTCGTGATTCAATCAGAATCAAACTCATAAGTAAATTGTTAAGAAATGAGGTTAGTGACAAATTAAAATTCAGTATGTTATATTTTCTTAATCATTATGAAGACATGAACTTAAATTTAAGTATTTTTCAAATCACTCCTATTTCGAAGTCTTTGGCAGTTTTACATCCTTTTTATAAAGAATTACTCTTAGCTTGGAAGAAACTAACTAAGGGTAATTTCAGCAAGCCACTCACTAGAGAGGATATACTGTTGCAACCGTTATTTCATAACCCTCATATTTGTGACAATAATGGCTCACCACTTTTGAACCGTGATTATATACACGGTGGCTTTGTAAGGGTTAGTGACCTTATGTACGAGGTAATCCCAGCTTCTATACCTGCTCAGGCAGTCCATGAGTCCATCATTCTTTATAATCCTGACAATCCGATTTCAATCGATGATGTTGACGATTTCCTTCAGTTAATCTTGAATGCACTACCCGTTGAATGGGTTAACACTATCTATTCATCCGACAAAATTGTCTCCTCACAACCTTACCCTGATCCTATTATCAGTTTTACAAGTGGCTCCGAGTGCATTCTTGCCTCAAACATTACTTGCAAACGAGCTACTCATCTCTTTCGCCTGAATCTAAATTGCACTCCAACCGGCCAATGCCACTGGATTAAAGAATACCCCAATTTGACGTTTCAAAACAGGTGGAAAAACATCTACAAGAATCCAAAATCCCCCTATGATGCTGATATTGACTTTAAGATACTCCACAACATTTTACGTACCAATGAACAGCTCTATAAATTTCATATGGTCGATTCACCAATGTGCACTCTGTGTAAATCATGTACCGAAACATTGACTCATCTTTTTATAGAGTGTTCTGTAATTAAGTATTTTTGGAAGCAATTATATAGCAAACTCAACCACTTATATCATGCAGAAGATGAAGAACAGTGGAAAATTATTACACTGTTCGGTACTGACCATAATGGAAAAAACGGTGCCTTAGTCGACTTTATTTTCAACATCTATAAATGTGTAATTTGGAACTGCCGTTGTACCAAACTACAAAATGATTATATTATTAACCCCCGTTTGTATTTTCATAAAACACTAAGAGAAAAACTCTATATGTTATATCACATGCATGTTGCCAATAATACTGTTCACAAATTTTCAGATTTTTTCTCTCAAAATAATATTGTCATTTCAATGTCAGATAATACTGGATACACTTATTGCCTCGATAATGCTTAGCTTGTTATTTCCAACAACTTTTATATAGTCAACGGTTGTCATATATAATTTATTATTGTAAATACTATTTATTTTTTTTGTAAAAGAACAATTCTTGTAAATACATTTAAGCATAGGTGAGCCAGTGGGCTCATCTCCCAATAAAAGAGAAAAAAAAAAAAAAAAAAATGGCTTGGCGCACTGTACGAGCTGATGTTCGAGACTCTCTTTTGCATCCGTGGTTCGAACCCCGGGTGATGACGTCTTTTGCCGATCTTTTACAGCAAGTGCCTACACGGGGAGCTGTAAGTATTAGTTAATCCACCTAATATCTCAGTCCATACAGTGGCGCGATGGCTTGGCGCACTGTACGAGCTGATGTTCGAGACTCTCTTTTGCATCCGTGGTTCGAACCCCGGGTGATGACGTCTTTTGCCGATCTTTTACAGCAAGTGCCTACACGGGGAGCTGTAAGTATTAGTTAATCCACCTAATATCTCAGTCCATACAGTGGCGCGATGGCTTGGCGCACTGTACGAGCTGATGTTCGAGACTCTCTTTTGCATCCGTGGTTCGAACCCCGGGTGATGACGTCTTTTGCCGATCTTTTACAGCAAGTGCCTACACGGGGAGCTGTAAGTATTAGTTAATCCACCTAATATCTCAGTCCATACAGTGGCGCGATGGCTTGGCGCACTGTACGAGCTGATGTTCGAGACTCTCTTTTGCATCCGTGGTTCGAACCCCGGGTGATGACGTCTTTTGCCGATCTTTTACAGCAAGTGCCTACACGGGGAGCTGTAAGTATTAGTTAATCCACCTAATATCTCAGTCCATACAGTGGCGCGATGGCTTGGCGCACTGTACGAGCTGATGTTCGAGACTCTCTTTTGCATCCGTGGTTCGAACCCCGGGTGATGACGTCTTTTGCCGATCTTTTACAGCAAGTGCCTACACGGGGAGCTGTAAGTATTAGTTAATCCACCTAATATCTCAGTCCATACAGTGGCGCGATGGCTTGGCGCACTGTACGAGCTGATGTTCGAGACTCTCTTTTGCATCCGTGGTTCGAACCCCGGGTGATGACGTCTTTTGCCGATCTTTTACAGCAAGTGCCTACACGGGGAGCTGTAAGTATTAGTTAATCCACCTAATATCTCAGTCCATACAGTGGCGCGATGGCTTGGCGCACTGTACGAGCTGATGTTCGAGACTCTCTTTTGCATCCGTGGTTCGAACCCCGGGTGATGACGTCTTTTGCCGATCTTTTACAGCAAGTGCCTACACGGGGAGCTGTAAGTATTAGTTAATCCACCTAATATCTCAGTCCATACAGTGGCGCGATGGCTTGGCGCACTGTACGAGCTGATGTTCGAGACTCTCTTTTGCATCCGTGGTTCGAACCCCGGGTGATGACGTCTTTTGCCGATCTTTTACAGCAAGTGCCTACACGGGGAGCTGTAAGTATTAGTTAATCCACCTAATATCTCAGTCCATACAGTGGCGCGATGGCTTGGCGCACTGTACGAGCTGATGTTCGAGACTCTCTTTTGCATCCGTGGTTCGAACCCCGGGTGATGACGTCTTTTGCCGATCTTTTACAGCAAGTGCCTACACGGGGAGCTGTAAGTATTAGTTAATCCACCTAATATCTCAGTCCATACAGTGGCGCGATGGCTTGGCGCACTGTACGAGCTGATGTTCGAGACTCTCTTTTGCATCCGTGGTTCGAACCCCGGGTGATGACGTCTTTTGCCGATCTTTTACAGCAAGTGCCTACACGGGGAGCTGTAAGTATTAGTTAATCCACCTAATATCTCAGTCCATACAGTGGCGCGATGGCTTGGCGCACTGTACGAGCTGATGTTCGAGACTCTCTTTTGCATCCGTGGTTCGAACCCCGGGTGATGACGTCTTTTGCCGATCTTTTACAGCAAGTGCCTACACGGGGAGCTGTAAGTATTAGTTAATCCACCTAATATCTCAGTCCATACAGTGGCGCGATGGCTTGGCGCACTGTACGAGCTGATGTTCGAGACTCTCTTTTGCATCCGTGGTTCGAACCCCGGGTGATGACGTCTTTTGCCGATCTTTTACAGCAAGTGCCTACACGGGGAGCTGTAAGTATTAGTTAATCCACCTAATATCTCAGTCCATACAGTGGCGCGATGGCTTGGCGCACTGTACGAGCTGATGTTCGAGACTCTCTTTTGCATCCGTGGTTCGAACCCCGGGTGATGACGTCTTTTGCCGATCTTTTACAGCAAGTGCCTACACGGGGAGCTGTAAGTATTAGTTAATCCACCTAATATCTCAGTCCATACAGTGGCGCGATGGCTTGGCGCACTGTACGAGCTGATGTTCGAGACTCTCTTTTGCATCCGTGGTTCGAACCCCGGGTGATGACGTCTTTTGCCGATCTTTTACAGCAAGTGCCTACACGGGGAGCTGTAAGTATTAGTTAATCCACCTAATATCTCAGTCCATACAGTGGCGCGATGGCTTGGCGCACTGTACGAGCTGATGTTCGAGACTCTCTTTTGCATCCGTGGTTCGAACCCCGGGTGATGACGTCTTTTGCCGATCTTTTACAGCAAGTGCCTACACGGGGAGCTGTAAGTATTAGTTAATCCACCTAATATCTCAGTCCATACAGTGGCGCGATGGCTTGGCGCACTGTACGAGCTGATGTTCGAGACTCTCTTTTGCATCCGTGGTTCGAACCCCGGGTGATGACGTCTTTTGCCGATCTTTTACAGCAAGTGCCTACACGGGGAGCTGTAAGTATTAGTTAATCCACCTAATATCTCAGTCCATACAGTGGCGCGATGGCTTGGCGCACTGTACGAGCTGATGTTCGAGACTCTCTTTTGCATCCGTGGTTCGAACCCCGGGTGATGACGTCTTTTGCCGATCTTTTACAGCAAGTGCCTACACGGGGAGCTGTAAGTATTAGTTAATCCACCTAATATCTCAGTCCATACAGTGGCGCGATGGCTTGGCGCACTGTACGAGCTGATGTTCGAGACTCTCTTTTGCATCCGTGGTTCGAACCCCGGGTGATGACGTCTTTTGCCGATCTTTTACAGCAAGTGCCTACACGGGGAGCTGTAAGTATTAGTTAATCCACCTAATATCTCAGTCCATACAGTGGCGCGATGGCTTGGCGCACTGTACGAGCTGATGTTCGAGACTCTCTTTTGCATCCGTGGTTCGAACCCCGGGTGATGACGTCTTTTGCCGATCTTTTACAGCAAGTGCCTACACGGGGAGCTGTAAGTATTAGTTAATCCACCTAATATCTCAGTCCATACAGTGGCGCGATGGCTTGGCGCACTGTACGAGCTGATGTTCGAGACTCTCTTTTGCATCCGTGGTTCGAACCCCGGGTGATGACGTCTTTTGCCGATCTTTTACAGCAAGTGCCTACACGGGGAGCTGTAAGTATTAGTTAATCCACCTAATATCTCAGTCCATACAGTGGCGCGATGGCTTGGCGCACTGTACGAGCTGATGTTCGAGACTCTCTTTTGCATCCGTGGTTCGAACCCCGGGTGATGACGTCTTTTGCCGATCTTTTACAGCAAGTGCCTACACGGGGAGCTGTAAGTATTAGTTAATCCACCTAATATCTCAGTCCATACAGTGGCGCGATGGCTTGGCGCACTGTACGAGCTGATGTTCGAGACTCTCTTTTGCATCCGTGGTTCGAACCCCGGGTGATGACGTCTTTTGCCGATCTTTTACAGCAAGTGCCTACACGGGGAGCTGTAAGTATTAGTTAATCCACCTAATATCTCAGTCCATACAGTGGCGCGATGGCTTGGCGCACTGTACGAGCTGATGTTCGAGACTCTCTTTTGCATCCGTGGTTCGAACCCCGGGTGATGACGTCTTTTGCCGATCTTTTACAGCAAGTGCCTACACGGGGAGCTGTAAGTATTAGTTAATCCACCTAATATCTCAGTCCATACAGTGGCGCGATGGCTTGGCGCACTGTACGAGCTGATGTTCGAGACTCTCTTTTGCATCCGTGGTTCGAACCCCGGGTGATGACGTCTTTTGCCGATCTTTTACAGCAAGTGCCTACACGGGGAGCTGTAAGTATTAGTTAATCCACCTAATATCTCAGTCCATACAGTGGCGCGATGGCTTGGCGCACTGTACGAGCTGATGTTCGAGACTCTCTTTTGCATCCGTGGTTCGAACCCCGGGTGATGACGTCTTTTGCCGATCTTTTACAGCAAGTGCCTACACGGGGAGCTGTAAGTATTAGTTAATCCACCTAATATCTCAGTCCATACAGTGGCGCGATGGCTTGGCGCACTGTACGAGCTGATGTTCGAGACTCTCTTTTGCATCCGTGGTTCGAACCCCGGGTGATGACGTCTTTTGCCGATCTTTTACAGCAAGTGCCTACACGGGGAGCTGTAAGTATTAGTTAATCCACCTAATATCTCAGTCCATACAGTGGCGCGATGGCTTGGCGCACTGTACGAGCTGATGTTCGAGACTCTCTTTTGCATCCGTGGTTCGAACCCCGGGTGATGACGTCTTTTGCCGATCTTTTACAGCAAGTGCCTACACGGGGAGCTGTAAGTATTAGTTAATCCACCTAATATCTCAGTCCATACAGTGGCGCGATGGCTTGGCGCACTGTACGAGCTGATGTTCGAGACTCTCTTTTGCATCCGTGGTTCGAACCCCGGGTGATGACGTCTTTTGCCGATCTTTTACAGCAAGTGCCTACACGGGGAGCTGTAAGTATTAGTTAATCCACCTAATATCTCAGTCCATACAGTGGCGCGATGGCTTGGCGCACTGTACGAGCTGATGTTCGAGACTCTCTTTTGCATCCGTGGTTCGAACCCCGGGTGATGACGTCTTTTGCCGATCTTTTACAGCAAGTGCCTACACGGGGAGCTGTAAGTATTAGTTAATCCACCTAATATCTCAGTCCATACAGTGGCGCGATGGCTTGGCGCACTGTACGAGCTGATGTTCGAGACTCTCTTTTGCATCCGTGGTTCGAACCCCGGGTGATGACGTCTTTTGCCGATCTTTTACAGCAAGTGCCTACACGGGGAGCTGTAAGTATTAGTTAATCCACCTAATATCTCAGTCCATACAGTGGCGCGATGGCTTGGCGCACTGTACGAGCTGATGTTCGAGACTCTCTTTTGCATCCGTGGTTCGAACCCCGGGTGATGACGTCTTTTGCCGATCTTTTACAGCAAGTGCCTACACGGGGAGCTGTAAGTATTAGTTAATCCACCTAATATCTCAGTCCATACAGTGGCGCGATGGCTTGGCGCACTGTACGAGCTGATGTTCGAGACTCTCTTTTGCATCCGTGGTTCGAACCCCGGGTGATGACGTCTTTTGCCGATCTTTTACAGCAAGTGCCTACACGGGGAGCTGTAAGTATTAGTTAATCCACCTAATATCTCAGTCCATACAGTGGCGCGATGGCTTGGCGCACTGTACGAGCTGATGTTCGAGACTCTCTTTTGCATCCGTGGTTCGAACCCCGGGTGATGACGTCTTTTGCCGATCTTTTACAGCAAGTGCCTACACGGGGAGCTGTAAGTATTAGTTAATCCACCTAATATCTCAGTCCATACAGTGGCGCGATGGCTTGGCGCACTGTACGAGCTGATGTTCGAGACTCTCTTTTGCATCCGTGGTTCGAACCCCGGGTGATGACGTCTTTTGCCGATCTTTTACAGCAAGTGCCTACACGGGGAGCTGTAAGTATTAGTTAATCCACCTAATATCTCAGTCCATACAGTGGCGCGATGGCTTGGCGCACTGTACGAGCTGATGTTCGAGACTCTCTTTTGCATCCGTGGTTCGAACCCCGGGTGATGACGTCTTTTGCCGATCTTTTACAGCAAGTGCCTACACGGGGAGCTGTAAGTATTAGTTAATCCACCTAATATCTCAGTCCATACAGTGGCGCGATGGCTTGGCGCACTGTACGAGCTGATGTTCGAGACTCTCTTTTGCATCCGTGGTTCGAACCCCGGGTGATGACGTCTTTTGCCGATCTTTTACAGCAAGTGCCTACACGGGGAGCTGTAAGTATTAGTTAATCCACCTAATATCTCAGTCCATACAGTGGCGCGATGGCTTGGCGCACTGTACGAGCTGATGTTCGAGACTCTCTTTTGCATCCGTGGTTCGAACCCCGGGTGATGACGTCTTTTGCCGATCTTTTACAGCAAGTGCCTACACGGGGAGCTGTAAGTATTAGTTAATCCACCTAATATCTCAGTCCATACAGTGGCGCGATGGCTTGGCGCACTGTACGAGCTGATGTTCGAGACTCTCTTTTGCATCCGTGGTTCGAACCCCGGGTGATGACGTCTTTTGCCGATCTTTTACAGCAAGTGCCTACACGGGGAGCTGTAAGTATTAGTTAATCCACCTAATATCTCAGTCCATACAGTGGCGCGATGGCTTGGCGCACTGTACGAGCTGATGTTCGAGACTCTCTTTTGCATCCGTGGTTCGAACCCCGGGTGATGACGTCTTTTGCCGATCTTTTACAGCAAGTGCCTACACGGGGAGCTGTAAGTATTAGTTAATCCACCTAATATCTCAGTCCATACAGTGGCGCGATGGCTTGGCGCACTGTACGAGCTGATGTTCGAGACTCTCTTTTGCATCCGTGGTTCGAACCCCGGGTGATGACGTCTTTTGCCGATCTTTTACAGCAAGTGCCTACACGGGGAGCTGTAAGTATTAGTTAATCCACCTAATATCTCAGTCCATACAGTGGCGCGATGGCTTGGCGCACTGTACGAGCTGATGTTCGAGACTCTCTTTTGCATCCGTGGTTCGAACCCCGGGTGATGACGTCTTTTGCCGATCTTTTACAGCAAGTGCCTACACGGGGAGCTGTAAGTATTAGTTAATCCACCTAATATCTCAGTCCATACAGTGGCGCGATGGCTTGGCGCACTGTACGAGCTGATGTTCGAGACTCTCTTTTGCATCCGTGGTTCGAACCCCGGGTGATGACGTCTTTTGCCGATCTTTTACAGCAAGTGCCTACACGGGGAGCTGTAAGTATTAGTTAATCCACCTAATATCTCAGTCCATACAGTGGCGCGATGGCTTGGCGCACTGTACGAGCTGATGTTCGAGACTCTCTTTTGCATCCGTGGTTCGAACCCCGGGTGATGACGTCTTTTGCCGATCTTTTACAGCAAGTGCCTACACGGGGAGCTGTAAGTATTAGTTAATCCACCTAATATCTCAGTCCATACAGTGGCGCGATGGCTTGGCGCACTGTACGAGCTGATGTTCGAGACTCTCTTTTGCATCCGTGGTTCGAACCCCGGGTGATGACGTCTTTTGCCGATCTTTTACAGCAAGTGCCTACACGGGGAGCTGTAAGTATTAGTTAATCCACCTAATATCTCAGTCCATACAGTGGCGCGATGGCTTGGCGCACTGTACGAGCTGATGTTCGAGACTCTCTTTTGCATCCGTGGTTCGAACCCCGGGTGATGACGTCTTTTGCCGATCTTTTACAGCAAGTGCCTACACGGGGAGCTGTAAGTATTAGTTAATCCACCTAATATCTCAGTCCATACAGTGGCGCGATGGCTTGGCGCACTGTACGAGCTGATGTTCGAGACTCTCTTTTGCATCCGTGGTTCGAACCCCGGGTGATGACGTCTTTTGCCGA
The DNA here is from genome assembly GCF_037975245.1 of Apostichopus japonicus. Lineage (NCBI taxonomy): Eukaryota > Metazoa > Echinodermata > Holothuroidea > Aspidochirotida > Stichopodidae > Apostichopus > Apostichopus japonicus. Next base: position 17,000,244 of record NC_092572.1, read on the forward strand.
TCTTTTACAGCAAGTGCCTACACGGGGAGCTGTAAGTATTAGTTAATCCACCTAATATCTCAGTCCATACAGTGGCGCGATGGCTTGGCGCACTGTACGAGCTGATGTTCGAGACTCTCTTTTGCATCCGTGGTTCGAACCCCGGGTGATGACGTCTTTTGCCGATCTTTTACAGCAAGTGCCTACACGGGGAGCTGTAAGTATTAGTTAATCCACCTAATATCTCAGTCCATACAGTGGCGCGATGGCTTGGCGCACTGTACGAGCTGATGTTCGAGGACTCTCTTTTGCATCCGTGGTTCGAACCCCGGGTGATGACGTCTTTTGCCGATCTTTTACAGCAAGTGCCTACACGGGGAGCTGTAAGTATTAGTTAATCCACCTAATATCTCAGTCCATACAGTGGCGCGATGGCTTGGCGCACTGTACGAGCTGATGTTCGAGACTCTCTTTTGCATCCGTGGTTCGAACCCCGGGTGATGACGTCTTTTGCCGATCTTTTACAGCAAGTGCCTACACGGGGAGCTGTAAGTATTAGTTAACCCACCTAATATCTCAGTCCATACAGTGGCGCGATGGCTTGGCGCACTGTACGAGCTGATGTTCGAGACTCTCTTTTGCATCCGTGGTTCGAACCCCGGGTGATGACGTCTTTTGCCGATCTTTTACAGCAAGTGCCTACACGGGGAGCTGTAAGTATTAGTTAACCCACCTAATATCTCAGTCCATACAGTGGCGCGATGGCTTGGCGCACTGTACGAGCTGATGTTCGAGACTCTCTTTTGCATCCGTGGTTCGAACCCCGGGTGATGACGTCTTTTGCCGATCTTTTACAGCAAGTGCCTACACGGGAGCTGTAAGTATTAGTTAATCCACCTAATATCTCAGTCCATACAGTGGCGCGATGGCTTGGCGCACTGTACGAGCTGATGTTCGAGACTCTCTTTTGCATCCGTGGTTCGAACCCCGGGTGATGACGTCTTTTGCCGATCTTTTACAGCAAGTGCCTACACGGGGAGCTGTAAGTATTAGTTAATCCACCTAATATCTCAGTCCATACAGTGGCGCGATGGCTTGGCGCACTGTACGAGCTGATGTTCGAGACTCTCTTTTGCATCCGTGGTTCGAACCCCCGGGTGATGACGTCTTTTGCCGATCTTTTACAGCAAGTGCCTACACGGGGAGCTGTAAGTATTAGTTAATCCACCTAATATCTCAGTCCATACAGTGGCGCGATGGCTTGGCGCACTGTACGAGCTGATGTTCGAGACTCTCTTTTGCATCCGTGGTTCGAACCCCGGGTGATGACGTCTTTTGCCGATCTTTTACAGCAAGTGCCTACACGGGGAGCTGTAAGTATTAGTTAATCCACCTAATATCTCAGTCCATACAGTGGCGCGATGGCTTGGCGCACTGTACGAGCTGATGTTCGAGACTCTCTTTTGCATCCGTGGTTCGAACCCCGGGTGATGACGTCTTTTGCCGATCTTTTACAGCAAGTGCCTACACGGGGAGCTGTAAGTATTAGTTAATCCACCTAATATCTCAGTCCATACAGTGGCGCGATGGCTTGGCGCACTGTACGAGCTGATGTTCGAGACTCTCTTTTGCATCCGTGGTTCGAACCCCGGGTGATGACGTCTTTTGCCGATCTTTTACAGCAAGTGCCTACACGGGGAGCTGTAAGTATTAGTTAATCCACCTAATATCTCAGTCCATACAGTGGCGCGATGGCTTGGCGCACTGTACGAGCTGATGTTCGAGACTCTCTTTTGCATCCGTGGTTCGAACCCCGGGTGATGACGTCTTTTGCCGATCTTTTACAGCAAGTGCCTACACGGGGAGCTGTAAGTATTAGTTAATCCACCTAATATCTCAGTCCATACAGTGGCGCGATGGCTTGGCGCACTGTACGAGCTGATGTTCGAGACTCTCTTTTGCATCCGTGGTTCGAACCCCGGGTGATGACGTCTTTTGCCGATCTTTTACAGCAAGTGCCTACACGGGGAGCTGTAAGTATTAGTTAATCCACCTAATATCTCAGTCCATACAGTGGCGCGATGGCTTGGCGCACTGTACGAGCTGATGTTCGAGACTCTCTTTTGCATCCGTGGTTCGAACCCCGGGTGATGACGTCTTTTGCCGATCTTTTACAGCAAGTGCCTACACGGGGAGCTGTAAGTATTAGTTAATCCACCTAATATCTCAGTCCATACAGTGGCGCGATGGCTTGGCGCACTGTACGAGCTGATGTTCGAGACTCTCTTTTGCATCCGTGGTTCGAACCCCGGGTGATGACGTCTTTTGCCGATCTTTTACAGCAAGTGCCTACACGGGGAGCTGTAAGTATTAGTTAATCCACCTAATATCTCAGTCCATACAGTGGCGCGATGGCTTGGCGCACTGTACGAGCTGATGTTCGAGACTCTCTTTTGCATCCGTGGTTCGAACCCCGGGTGATGACGTCTTTTGCCGATCTTTTACAGCAAGTGCCTACACGGGGAGCTGTAAGTATTAGTTAATCCACCTAATATCTCAGTCCATACAGTGGCGCGATGGCTTGGCGCACTGTACGAGCTGATGTTCGAGACTCTCTTTTGCATCCGTGGTTCGAACCCCGGGTGATGACGTCTTTTGCCGATCTTTTACAGCAAGTGCCTACACGGGGAGCTGTAAGTATTAGTTAATCCACCTAATATCTCAGTCCATACAGTGGCGCGATGGCTTGGCGCACTGTACGAGCTGATGTTCGAGACTCTCTTTTGCATCCGTGGTTCGAACCCCGGGTGATGACGTCTTTTGCCGATCTTTTACAGCAAGTGCCTACACGGGGAGCTGTAAGTATTAGTTAATCCACCTAATATCTCAGTCCATACAGTGGCGCGATGGCTTGGCGCACTGTACGAGCTGATGTTCGAGACTCTCTTTTGCATCCGTGGTTCGAACCCCGGGTGATGACGTCTTTTGCCGATCTTTTACAGCAAGTGCCTACACGGGGAGCTGTAAGTATTAGTTAATCCACCTAATATCTCAGTCCATACAGTGGCGCGATGGCTTGGCGCACTGTACGAGCTGATGTTCGAGACTCTCTTTTGCATCCGTGGTTCGAACCCCGGGTGATGACGTCTTTTGCCGATCTTTTACAGCAAGTGCCTACACGGGGAGCTGTAAGTATTAGTTAATCCACCTAATATCTCAGTCCATACAGTGGCGCGATGGCTTGGCGCACTGTACGAGCTGATGTTCGAGACTCTCTTTTGCATCCGTGGTTCGAACCCCGGGTGATGACGTCTTTTGCCGATCTTTTACAGCAAGTGCCTACACGGGGAGCTGTAAGTATTAGTTAATCCACCTAATATCTCAGTCCATACAGTGGCGCGATGGCTTGGCGCACTGTACGAGCTGATGTTCGAGACTCTCTTTTGCATCCGTGGTTCGAACCCCGGGTGATGACGTCTTTTGCCGATCTTTTACAGCAAGTGCCTACACGGGGAGCTGTAAGTATTAGTTAATCCACCTAATATCTCAGTCCATACAGTGGCGCGATGGCTTGGCGCACTGTACGAGCTGATGTTCGAGACTCTCTTTTGCATCCGTGGTTCGAACCCCGGGTGATGACGTCTTTTGCCGATCTTTTACAGCAAGTGCCTACACGGGGGAGCTGTAAGTATTAGTTAATCCACCTAATATCTCAGTCCATACAGTGGCGCGATGGCTTGGCGCACTGTACGAGCTGATGTTCGAGACTCTCTTTTGCATCCGTGGTTCGAACCCCGGGTGATGACGTCTTTTGCCGATCTTTTACAGCAAGTGCCTACACGGGGAGCTGTAAGTATTAGTTAATCCACCTAATATCTCAGTCCATACAGTGGCGCGATGGCTTGGCGCACTGTACGAGCTGATGTTCGAGACTCTCTTTTGCATCCGTGGTTCGAACCCCGGGTGATGACGTCTTTTGCCGATCTTTTACAGCAAGTGCCTACACGGGGAGCTGTAAGTATTAGTTAATCCACCTAATATCTCAGTCCATACAGTGGCGCGATGGCTTGGCGCACTGTACGAGCTGATGTTCGAGACTCTCTTTTGCATCCGTGGTTCGAACCCCGGGTGATGACGTCTTTTGCCGATCTTTTACAGCAAGTGCCTACACGGGGAGCTGTAAGTATTAGTTAATCCACCTAATATCTCAGTCCATACAGTGGCGCGATGGCTTGGCGCACTGTACGAGCTGATGTTCGAGACTCTCTTTTGCATCCGTGGTTCGAACCCCGGGTGATGACGTCTTTTGCCGATCTTTTACAGCAAGTGCCTACACGGGGAGCTGTAAGTATTAGTTAATCCACCTAATATCTCAGTCCATACAGTGGCGCGATGGCTTGGCGCACTGTACGAGCTGATGTTCGAGACTCTCTTTGCATCCGTGGTTCGAACCCCGGGTGATGACGTCTTTTGCCGATCTTTTACAGCAAGTGCCTACACGGGGAGCTGTAAGTATTAGTTAATCCACCTAATATCTCAGTCCATACAGTGGCGCGATGGCTTGGCGCACTGTACGAGCTGATGTTCGAGACTCTCTTTTGCATCCGTGGTTCGAACCCCGGGTGATGACGTCTTTTGCCGATCTTTTACAGCAAGTGCCTACACGGGGAGCTGTAAGTATTAGTTAATCCACCTAATATCTCAGTCCATACAGTGGCGCGATGGCTTGGCGCACTGTACGAGCTGATGTTCGAGACTCTCTTTTGCATCCGTGGTTCGAACCCGGGTGATGACGTCTTTTGCCGATCTTTTACAGCAAGTGCCTACACGGGGAGCTGTAAGTATTAGTTAATCCACCTAATATCTCAGTCCATACAGTGGCGCGATGGCTTGGCGCACTGTACGAGCTGATGTTCGAGACTCTCTTTTGCATCCGTGGTTCGAACCCCGGGTGATGACGTCTTTTGCCGATCTTTTACAGCAAGTGCCTACACGGGGAGCTGTAAGTATTAGTTAATCCACCTAATATCTCAGTCCATACAGTGGCGCGATGGCTTGGCGCACTGTACGAGCTGATGTTCGAGACTCTCTTTTGCATCCGTGGTTCGAACCCCGGGTGATGACGTCTTTTGCCGATCTTTTACAGCAAGTGCCTACACGGGGAGCTGTAAGTATTAGTTAATCCACCTTAATATCTCAGTCCATACAGTGGCGCGATGGCTTGGCGCACTGTACGAGCTGATGTTCGAGGACTCTCTTTTGCATCCGTGGTTCGAACCCCGGGTGATGACGTCTTTTGCCGATCTTTTACAGCAAGTGCCTACACGGGGAGCTGTAAGTATTAGTTAATCCACCTAATATCTCAGTCCATACAGTGGCGCGATGGCTTGGCGCACTGTACGAGCTGATGTTCGAGACTCTCTTTTGCATCCGTGGTTCGAACCCCGGGTGATGACGTCTTTTGCCGATCTTTTACAGCAAGTGCC